>NW_008596668.1:50358-54927 GCF_000691845.1 Merops nubicus | reverse complement strand
AGGGAGGGCAGGGCGGCCGCCACCGGGACCGTGCCACGCGTAAGTAGTTGCCTCCCGCTGTCCGGCTGCCTTTGTTCGGTGAAAGGTGTGGGGAGGCGTGCGGGCGATTTTCGGAAGGTGCCACTTGATGGCTGCCGGGGAATCCTGTGGCTGGGCTGGCTCTTTCGCACTCCTCCTATTTCCCCTTTGTTAGCGTTTTCCCAGGGACTCCTGCGTTTTTTCAGCTTTGCTGGAAAGCGGGAGCTGTCAGAAAGATGACTTTGTTTCGCACGATGCTTCTCCAGAGCAGCATCGCTTTGTTTAAGCTTCCGTAAGCCATTTGTTAGAAAACTGCCGTCACGTTTTAACGAGCTATGAAATCTGCTGCTTTCCACGGTTGAAAGGCAGTGGGACATCGCTTCTGTTTCTTACCTTTCCCTTAAGAACCGGAGCAGGTAAACGACAGGTAATATCATTTGGCATGGGAAATTGTCTTGCACAATCTCTCCGCTTAGAAAATGTCTGTTTTAGGGATAGAAATATGTCTAATGCATCTTTTCTATGTCATCGAGGGATTTCTAATGAATGGTTTGGGAGGTTTTAATTAATTTTGCTGGTGTAACCGTGACCAAATTAATCTGCTTCTCTGTAGTTGTAGAATGCTAAACGTTCGTGTGCCTCTTCTCTGTCATTTTAGGTGTAGAAATGCCCAGGTAAAAACACAGTTCAAGGGGTAAGCAGAGACCTGGAAACCACAACTGTGCGTCCTGAAATTTTAATATGCCTGACAAGAATGGCACTGAAAGTGATCTGCTGTTGGGGGGGATGGGGGCAGAGAGAAAGGAAAGGGTAATTTACAATCAGAGGCCTAATAACAGATATTCTGTAAATAATGGATCTTTAGGTAATAGAATTTGTTATATTCCCAAACAGATTTTCGGTCCATACCTGAAACGGTGTCTAGCAATTGTATGAGAAGAGCTCTTTTTGTAGAATCTGAGCCATTTAAGTGACCTTATAGCAGCAACGTGTAGCAGGTCCTGTATTTTAACAGATGAAAGATGATAATTGCAGTCAGAACTGACTTTTCTTTAGCGTTTTGTAATACACACCCAAGAAACTCCCGTAGTCAAAATCGCTCTAATTGCGCCTTGCATATATAATGAAGTCTTTTAGTTATACCAAAAACATTAATCAGAGGGCATAAATGTTATTGTGAGTTTCTTCAACAAAGCCACTGATGTTTTTTAATTGAGGCAGTAGTTAGCTATTCTACATATAGCTTACTTTATGTGGTTTTAATCCAGGTCAGGAATTCATCAAATTGACAAATTCAGCTCTTCCTTGGCTTCAAGCAGTTTGTCAGGTTATAGGTTGTGTTTGGTTTTGAATACTTCTTTTCAACAATAATCTTGAATTTAACACAGTGAAATGTGGCAAGAGTTTATATGAAAGTGATTTGTATATTTATTTATGTCTCGTTTATTGATAACTACAAGAATTGCCTTGAAATGCTTATTGATGAATATGGCACGTAGCAAAGAGATTGCAGCTGGTTGTTATTGGTTCTTTTTTCTCCAATAGGAAAATATATCTTAGAGCATCCTGTTGTAAAGTGAAGGACTCCTTTCAAGTACCCGTTTGGGCAATCCTGCATTCTGGGGAAAATTGCTTCCTACTTATAAGCAATGATGTTTTTTCCTTATATGCTGTATAATGGGATTTTTAAAAGTGCACCAGTAGCAAACACGATTGGTGTAAAGCATGAATATCTTGCTGTCTTCTGTGCTAAGACATTGACTCCTTTTCTTTCTGTGTAAGTTTGTTCCTTATAGGCCTTATGTGAGGTTATGCAGATAGCAGCAATGGTGAATTGCTAATGTATTAGGTAAAACTATTATTTTTTTAACATCCAGTCCCTTTTAAAAGAGACTTTTACTTTGGCAATAATATTTCATTTTAAATGCAGATACTAAAAAGCAGCCTTTTTAGTGTCCCCTTTCTGATTACAGCAATAAGAATAACTTCTGCGCTTTGTTCTGCTTTGATTTTTAGTCACTCTGAAAACTCTTTTGCCAGGTATCTCAGCCACTGAAAATTGATACATCTGTGTGAGTAATGTAGCTTAGGGTTATTTCAGTATATTCCTATTGTAGGTGTGTCGGGTAAGCTCTTTCTAAACAAATACATGACATAATAAGTGTTGACTGAAATGTGATGATGAGTTTATGAATATATTTGGTTGTTGTTTTACAAAGAAGCCTAACATGAACAGAATTTTTATAGAGACAGTGTAAGCTTAAATGACTGTGTTTTGACTTATTTTCCTCACAAACCAAAGGAAGAAAGAGATACTTTTCTTTCATATTCTGAATTATTCATACTTGAAAAATGCTGACTCTGATTATGCGGAAGGATTTTTTTTTTTACTCACACAAAATTAATGCACAGTCTTTATTCCATAAAGGCCCAAATAAGAGAGTTGTAGCCAATATGGCTAAGCCTGCTACTGGCATGTTTGAGAGGTACAGTTGCTTTCTTTACAGTCAACAGAGTCAGGGCAATGTAGTTGCATAAGAGCTTCCATCAGCATGATGTAAATGTTGAGATGCTCTAAACACCTATATATTATCCCATTGCTCCCATGTATTTGAATAAGATTTAATAAAGTTGTATGAAGTGCATGTTCAGATATAATTAATTGATTTTAAGAATGTGGTAGAAGGCAATCTAAAATTAGAGGTGTTAACGGTAACTCCATTAGGACTTCCACTGGAGGGGCCCAATTCTATTTTTTAAAATCTATTATTTACATCAACTAGTGATGGATAAAAAGTATGTGGTTTCCATGGAGACTCTGTTGAGTTCTGTCTTTAGGAAACAACAAGTTGTTTAGATCTTACGCTTACTGTTTCCCATCACTTCCTGAAGGGGCTTTGGTTCCTTTTGATTCTCTGCATTTCATATCACACGATTTCTTGTTTAAGAACTAAAATATAGTTTGCAGCAGTGTACAGCATTTACCCTTGTATGACATTCAGCCTTTACATTTCTACTGATGGACTCTTACAAAGAAATAAAATTGCCTTGTAACAAAAGTTAATTAATACTGTTGAAGAGCCAGTGTGTCACATGGGCGGAATCACAGTGATTGGTTAATTTAAATTCAGTGAGGAGAAAAATGTGAAGTTCTTGCTGTGTGTTGTCCTGGGTAAGTGGCTTGTGCTGCAGTTGCACAATACATTCAATGAAGATGATTCGGATGCTACTAAAAATGTATGAATACATCAATATATTTTTAAACACAGTTCAGTTTCTCCTTTGCATATGCCTGCTGTATTCCAAATCACAGAAATAGAAGTTGCATGCCTTAATAAGGCCATTTAAGAAAATACTGTCATTTTCAGCTGATTTTATTTCTAGGAACTGAGTAATGTAGCTAAGTAGTTATGACTTTTCTGTTGACTCCTTCATTTACTATAACCAACACATATAGTCAAATCAGTTAAGTCAAATACTTCATATCCCAATGATATGTTGATGTTGTTAAGCTTATCATTTTAATGTTAACACGTATGCAAGCTTTATTTTCTTCATGTTTATTGCCCTGAGAAAGGGAATATGACAGTGATCCATTTAAGTAAAGCTTTTCCTCACACTTTAGTGTTCAAGTGTGCAAAATGCTGTGCACGTTGTTGACCTGATACCTGCTTGAACATCTTTTTGATTACTCAGCATGTTTTGAAAGTCAGCAATCAGAGCAGGGCAGCTTCATAAAAGAGCTCAATCTAGTGATTTGTGGTGAGGCTTCTGTAGGAGGATGCTGCACATCAGAGATTATGTTTATTGTTAAGTTGAAATATGAAGGGAGTGTGATGAAACGAATTAAAGTGAACTGAGCTGTACAAGATACCGACTTTCATGTTGATCTTCAAAGAAAGTTGATTTTCTTCAAAGCAACATGCTGTCTTTCTCTGCAGCCTTTCATAAAGCCACATTTTAGACTCTAGCACAGAAGAAAAAAAAACCCAAAAGGTACAATTGCAGTGATCTGTGGAACAGTTTGGCTCGGAAGAGAAAAATGGTAGTAGAAACCCATGTGAATCCACAGTATCTGTGGGTATCTGTTGGCACACTTGTGGTATAGTTGGATTGAGTGGCATATCTAGCACCAAAATGGATCTGTCTTCACCATTGCAAAACCTCTTTTCTCTTGCTTATAATGTTGCCAAGTTTCAAAAATGTGGGCTGTAGTTCATCACGTGTCTTTATGACTCAGGCTAATTTTTATTTTAATTCAGCCAAATTATTAATTGAGAATTAGACTAACTGTTTTGCCTTGTTAAAAAACATCATAAAAATCCTAACACCTTTTGGAAGCATGGTTTTGTCATTCTGGTTTGTTTCTAGGCTCCAGATCCTCTAATTGCCAAAGATCTGCATTTTTACTGTCTTTGTGAAAGCCTGCCCCAATTTTCTGTCTTATGTCTTCAGAATATTATAGTGCTTACACATTTACCTGTGAAAACACTAGCAAATAAAATGAGAGATGACATGTTTATTCATCACCCAGTACTACAGATTATTTTC
>NW_008596668.1:49798-50327 GCF_000691845.1 Merops nubicus | reverse complement strand
CAGGAACCTCAGTGGTGCTTGCTACATCTGCAGTTGACATCTAATCAAAGAGGGAGGCTGAATATACCTGGAAACAGAATGAAATTTGTTACTCAATAGGACAAACACACTACAGTTATCAATTATGTAAGTAAAGGATTGGGTGGTAATTCTTGAAGATCTGTAGTTAATGGTAGACTACTTGAGAAGTTTCTGCAATGAAAACAAGTGTTGTGTTGTGATGTATAGACAGGGCACCACCGTGGAAGACAGGAGAAGTGATACTTTCACTATATACAGTAGTCGTCCTCCAGCTGGGGAGCACACTTCAAGAAACATATGGGTGAATTGGAGAGAATCCAAATGAGAAGATTTAAAATAATTAAAGATTTAGAAAATATGGATCACGGTGAATGGTTGATAGGTCTGGAGTTGTTTTGTCTCCAATGGAAGAAGAGTGGTAGGGTGAACAAGACATGATAACTTTCAAATGTCACAAAGCTCTTGTGAAGCAATGCGCTCTGCATGCTTGTGCTCAACCAGCTGATAC
>NW_008596668.1:47722-49767 GCF_000691845.1 Merops nubicus | reverse complement strand
TTCAGCAGTAATGAAACTGAAGCAATAGATCATTGAATTGGGATTTTCAGGATTTTAGAACCATTAAAAGTTGTTGGAATATTAGCCAAGAAGAACAAAAGTGTTGTTGAATGCTTTCTGGAGCAGTGTGATTGAACAAATTACTCTTTGAGGTCTCTTCTAGCCTTATGCAGCGTCAACATCTATGCTCTCTGGTGTTGAACAGATTGCACCTTGTCCCCTCATAAATGCTGTGGCTGGCAGGATTGCTTGCATGGGACATCTCCAAAGTGAACACATGTGTGAGTGGAGAGATTTAGAACTTTTGCTGTAATCTCTTGTTCAGGGTTAAGTCTGACATCTGCTCCTTTCTCCTGTCATAGTGGTTCCTCTGCTGGTGCTCTGGCAGGAAGTGCGAGGGTTCAAAGGGTCAGGTGTTCTTGGGAGGAACATGAGATCTAAGTGACATAGGGAAGAGGAGAATTGGAGAGTGTGGGTACAGATTTCACAAGAAACTGGACTATGTGATGAGTAGGATAATGCCTGAACACAGAACATGAAGAATGTGAAGGGGAGCAAAGATTTTGGGGTAGATGACTGGGACTTGTTAAGGAGCAGGATATAGAGTAAGGTAGTAGGTGGAAAGTCAGGCTGTTTGCAGAGACTCCCAATATACCAGAAACCTTGACAAGTGCAAACTGCGGTTGCAAAAGTAAGGAGAGGATGACAAAGAACTAAGGGAGATGAAATCACACGACTGGGAAAGTCAATACTGATGACTATAGGACGTTAGTGATTAAAGGTTGGAGGAGAATGGCAGAGGTCTTCTAAAACTCAGTTGAGAGCCCACAGTTATGTCTTAGCATTCTTGCTTTGGGAGATCCATTGTAACTGCTTTCTTGGATCTTTTCAGGTGGAGAATGGCCACCTGTTACTGCAGTCAGCTGTCTCAGGTATCAGAGATGGTTGCTAGGGATGTAAAGACCATACTGCACCACACTGCTGCTGTTTGGGTGTGCAAAATAAAAGATACAAAAGAAGCGTTTTCCAATTTATTATTTTTTTTACAAACGCGATTGCCAGGCTTGCAAGTGAAAGAAAGGAAATGCCAGAACTACAGTTCTCTTGTAAGCATTTAGCCTCTTTGCCTGTAGTTATTTTATTTCAGTCTTTAATGATATCGATGAATTTTCTTTTGCTTACATAACCCAGGCTTTACTGAGCGCACAAAATGGTTCTACCCTGAGTGTGAATCACAGCAGTGTACTCAAGGAAGCTGTGGTCTGTGGCATGTATGGCATTTGTTGTAGGAGCAGGAAGATATCTGGAGAAAGTGAGGCAGAAAGAGGCTTAATTAAAACATTTTTCATGCATTCAAATGAAAAGCTTATCTAAAAGCATAAAAAAAATAAGGCTCACTATGGCTATTCTGACTTTAAAAAATATTTTATTTTTTGTTTCAGTGGGTAGTAGTGATGTACATAAAAGATCAGGTCTTAATTCCAACCTAGCCCAGTGTGAAGCATTAGTCCCTCCCCAGCCCTTGTGAATGACATGGAAAGGAGCTGCCTCTTATGGCAAGAAGATGAAAAAATATAGGAGCTTTTGCTTCCTGTTTCTGCTTCTAGTGGCAAATAGGGCCCCTTTTCAGCACTTTTTCATACCTGTCTTGAGGAGAAATCTTGGACTTGGACTTGACAGAGCTGTCAGAGTACACAAGTTGATAAGAAAAAAAAAGTGAGGCAGATTTTTTCTTGTTCTTTCAAGACCTTGTTCCAAGCTTTGTAGATACTTTGCAGTAGCCTACGCTGGCCCATCTGGGGGCTAAAATGCTGAACGATGCCATACTGCTCTCACCCAAAAGCTTTGGCAGTTATTGCTTCATCCACTGTTCGTGTTTGGAACACACGAAGGACAGGCACCCTCAGCTCCTACACGTGGGTTTTGATCTTCTTCCCAACCACTCTGTTCCAACATCCCCTGTTGACAACACAAGGGTGGGTTGTACCGAACAACCCTGCTATGTTTTTTCTGGCAAGTAGATTAATCTTTCAACCACACACACT
>NW_008596668.1:45188-47712 GCF_000691845.1 Merops nubicus | reverse complement strand
TGCTGAACACTGTCATGAGTTACTGGGGTCTGATATCCTGATACCAACACCTGGTATTTGACAAACTGCGTCCTTGGGGTGATTGTGTTTCCTCAGATAAGATGGAGAACAAAAACCTAGGTAGGCTTTGGAACAGAGAAATGTTTCTTCAAAGGCTTCCTTTGGCCTGGGATTACACACTCTCAAACAGGGTGTCATTCCAGACTGCTGGAAAGGGGGACACCCTTTCCAGCATGCTGCCTTAAAGCTTACCTTTCCTGGGACTCATGGGGAGCCTTTCCACCCAGAAGCTGTGCCAATGAGAGGCAACTGTACTCTAAGTCAGAAGGGTCACTGAAATAATTTTTTTCAGCCCAGGTGTTTTTGTGGAACTATTCTACATTGTCAGAGTGAAAGAGAAGATGAAGACCCGTTTGTGACTTTGACAGGACGCCAAATGCTTTTGTTTGTCAAACAGAACAGTGGCAGTGGCATTAACTGCTAGATCGCATTTTGCATAATTTTATCTGCAATGTGCTTATTTAGAAATTGCAGCTTGACAGGTTCAGAAATCACCTTCAACTTGTTGTAGCCAAAACGAGTACAGGGTAATGCCATTTCGGCTCTGTGGGATGACTCTTCATCTTTACAGCAGTGACTGGTTAGCTGAAGGGCAGTTCTCCTGGGCAGGAATAGAGCTTCTGCAGCTCTCTCTCTGTAGCTTCGGTTCTTTGGCTGTCACACTGAACACAAGAAACATCTCACCTAGTGATGTCCTGCGAGCTGGGCTTTGCAAGTATTGTTCTGGATTTGGTGATTGGCAGTTGACCTGGAGATAGGTCCACTGAGGACTGGATGACATTCTCTGCTTACTTTACTTGGCTGGCATTGGATTCTTTGTCAGCACTGGACAAGACAGGAGTCTGTGCTTATTTGAACATGACTACTTAATGAGGTGAACCTTGCAATATACACAAGCTTGCAAGTGTTATATTTGGCTTTGTACTGTCATGACTCGGAAAGTTCCATGTTGGCAGGTTGATCACAGTTTTGTGGTCAGATTTGAATTCTTTTTATCATGGGAAATCCGTCCAATATTTTGGTGGGAATGGCTCTTTATACCTCACCCTCCTCTCTGCTTTTGTCAAGAAATTATAGAGTATTTTGGTATCTGTTCACCCAGCACCAAATCATCAAACAGTAATTTTTGTCTCACAGGCCTTGCATGGTCCAGCAGACAATCTGAATTGCATCAAGCCGATGGATCAGGAGTGAAGGCAGCATTTTAAGAACTGATTTTTGGAACTGAGACTTTAAAGTCATTTTCATTTTCCATGGAGACACAGAGGGATAAGGAGTATGCTGGCCATGTGTAATACTGGAGCCAAAGGGGTTATTTTACTGAAGAATTTGTTTACCTCTGTACACTGGGTATGTGAATGTGCACGTAAGACTATATACTGTGAAGAGGCTCCAGTGTGACTTTCCTTTCTATCTCCATGGATTTTCTCTGTATCTCTATATCACTTAAACCAACCTGTTCACATGGGGTCCTAAATGATGGACTGTGTTCTTCAGTTTGTTTGTGCCTCAGTTAGGAGTTTTAACTAATTTTAATTAAATCTAAATAATAGAATTGCTTAACTGACTGCAGTTGGCAACTGTTTAAAATATGTCAATAACCACATAGAATGACATAGTCTCCAGGAAGCAAGCACAGATATTTTAAATTGGGACCCCAAAATTAGTGACTGTGTTTTTACCACAATTTCATGTGTGGCTCTGCTTCTGCCAAACAGGACCACAACATTCTGCTTGCTTTCAGGGTGCTCTGCAGTGTTGACTCTTACCATCAAGGTTTGTTTGTCCCAGTGACCAACCTGTCTCACTGGGCACTTTTGATCTTTACAACCTTTGGCTGTCTGAGATTTACACTGTGGTATGCTACTCATGGGTGGCACAGGACACAGCTGACCACAGGCATCTAATCCCACTTCTCCCGTGGACCAGACTTGCTCTGTTTTGCCCAGCCACACAACGGAGTTGCATATTGAATTTCCAATGCACGTTTCTTTTTGCAGAACTTTGTTGCATGTGGCAGTCTTAAAATAAACAGGTCTGCAGCCACTGGACCCACAAAACCCCAAACAATGACTCGTCATTACATATATACAATCAGTTCTTTACAGATAGTATCATGGACTCTGCTGTTGATGATGATCTTTTATGGCATAGCTCTTGCAAACTTCAGTTCAGTACTTTTGCCACATGTTGACTACTAATGTCAAGTTCCCCATGTTAGTAGCACAGTTAGGTCTTTTCATGTTATGTAGCTGTTAGAAGGTGTCATTCTTAAGCTTGCCCCTACTTCAGTTGCACAGCTATAACGATTAACAGAATTTATTATATTTTCTATATAGAGAAGGGTATGTTCTATAAATTATAAATATTCATATACTGTAGATCTCTGTCTATATCTGCATGGCTAAAGCCTACATGAAGCATACTGATTATAGAATAGGGACTGCACTAGGAAGGTTTCTGA
>NW_008596668.1:0-45178 GCF_000691845.1 Merops nubicus | reverse complement strand
GAGGTAAAGAGTCATTTGGTCTTCAGAGCAGAACACGACTACTGTGTGGCAAATTGAGCCTTTGTTTCTAAACAAGAAGAAAAATGTTGCCTAACTGTCCATTAAATCAGCTTCAGTTTTTCTGTTCTCTAACCTTTTAGTACTTACCTCATGAATAATAATGATTATAAGTAATGTTTTGGGTGTAATATCATGTGTGTTTGTTTATCATTGAATAAATTTGTGCAGTGTTTTGCTATTTTTCAGTTAATCTGAGGCTTTCTAGTAGATGTCTCCTGTTCTTTATAGCTGCTGCCTATATTTCACTTCACTTGTGATCTTCTGCATTTTCTTTACTTGGGTCATGAAGGCCTGAAACTTCAGAATGAGTTAGCCAAAATGTGAACAATTTTAATTTTGAGAGATAGCTAATGTTCCAAATACCTGAACTGACACATTTAGGATTTTTCAGAAAAAAATTATTTTAAAGTAAGATTAAAAAAAAAAAAAGATACCCTTAACTGAATTTGAAGGGAATTGGACTAAATTCTTGAAGTATTTCTGAAAACACACCACAAATGTCAACATTGTTTTCTAGTAGATAAAAAAAAATATCTTAAGAAAACTATTGACAAAGCTTTTAAAAACATTCAGTCCAGCTTGACAGTGATGTATGATTTAGGATACAATACTGAGTTCGTAATTTAAAGCATTAGAACATTTTAAGTTCAGCACTTTCAGACACAGTGAAACAGAAGGGCAATGGGGATAGTAGGAGGAACACTGTAGGAAACTCTTTGGCTTGGCTTTAACATTTGTTTTTAACTTTTGTTATTTAGTAAATAAGTTTAATTCCCTTCTGTCCTCTCCTCCAAATGAGCCAATGGCCCCTACTCCCCAAATAATCTTGCCTTTTTTCAAAGGTGTGTGTATATATATATAAAGACACAAGTGTATTGTTAAGTATAGCATAATAAATAATATAATTGATTATTCCAAAAAACATGTTAGGGAGATCACAGACTGGTCTGTGTTTCTCTTATGTACTTCCAAAGTGAGATCTGCTAAGAAAGAGGTGGTGAGGTCAGCTGGGCATCTGGGAAACCATGAGTTACTCTTCTGTGTATGTTTTTATTGCTGTTTTTTGGAAGTGGTCAGTGGTGTCAAATCAGAGAGATTTGGTCCAGCAGTTGTTGGTACCAGAATTTAAATAGATAGCTGCCAGAAGTAGGCCTACAAATGGTGGCAAGACAAGTGGGCTTTGGGACTGGTGCTGGGAATGTCTCTAGCAGTGTTTAATCATTCAAACTGTTATCCAGTGACCTTCACGTGTGCTGCTTTGTCTGTGTTTGCCTTTGGTCTCAGTGCTTTATGGATGGGGCTCCTGCTTAATTCTGACTCCACTCTTCACACCCTTGGGGACTGCTTTGCAATTCTCAGCAATTAATTGCAATTAGCCATTCGTCTCTTATCATTTAAAAGATTCACCTCTCTCCTGTGATTTTTAGACCAGAAGTTTTTGTTAACCCTTCGGTCTGCAGAGAGAGAGGCCACTTGGATTTCTGGTTTAAGCCCTTTCCTGATTGCAAATGTGATTTTTTTTAAGCCACATTAATTATGTAGGACAGTGCATTGTTGATCTTTGTCAGCAGAAAAGAGACAACTTGGGCTTTTTTTTCCAAACCATCTTTTAAAGTTGTAGAAAAAATGTTGTTATCAAATTTCAGTAATTAAGCTATCAAATGTCAATAGTTAATAATAATAAAATAACAAGTGTTTTGTGGCAAGTGATAAGCTGCATTGTTTAATGTAATGGTTAACATGAGATGGGTAAGGAAATAACTAGTGTCAGGCTTTTCCTAGGGAGGGAAGAAGCTTAAGACATTCATATTAGCTTACACCAGTGTATTTTATTTTTTAACCTTTTGGTATATGGTGATGGGAAACAGTCTTCTGCTTCAAAAAACCCATGAGGAATAAAAATATCTAATTATTTTCGGGCTTCCCATTGGGTGATTAAATCAGAAGGATACAGAATGGTTACATCGTGTGTTGGCACCTTGTAATCTTCTGGAGTGGGTAGCTGAAGAAAGTGAGCTCTTTTCTTCTTTTACTGTTCAAAGGTTGCCCTCCAAAAACATTCCAGTGATGTTTACCTTTGTCATTTCTGTTAAACACTACCAGAGATCCCCTGTGAAGTGGGAGGCGGATGCAGATGGCTGCAAAAAACTGCAGAGATCTAAGTAGTTGGCTCTTGGCTTCTGATGAAGTTTTTTAGAGCAAGAACGGAGTCACACCAATACGTTGAAACAGCTACATGGCGAATCCATAGGTTAAGTGGCTGCATTTTCTGACTTTGTGAGTTTTTGGATTTTAGTAGAGGAATTAATGTCTTGCAGCAATGTTGAGCTTCATGAAAGCAGAACACTACTGACACACACAGTTAGTGACATTGCCAGGAAGGATGTTTGAGTCAGATGAATTTTGCAGAATACTTCTACACTTAAGAATATAAGAGGACTCAGACTAGCCAATTCCTTACTTTAGCCTCTCTTTCCAGCTTCCATCCTTTCTAAAGAAGTTTGAATGTCGTATAAGCAGTGTGATGTTTTTTTCCGTTCTAGTGTTACTTCTGCTAGTGCTTTATTATTTCTTAGTTAATTTTGCATAAATCACCTGTCAGAGCTGATACTAGTGTTGAGTATGACCGCTTTTGTTTATGTATCCTAGATGTGGGTGATGGTGGTAGCTACTGTGACCTTTAGTTTTAACTCCTCGTCACAGACCTCACAAACCTATGTTAGAGAGGCATTTTGCACTTGGGTGAAGGTCTGTCTCCTAGGTATTTTTTGTTGGGATTTTTTATCCTTCACTAAGCTCTGGAAGTCTGCTTGGTCTGTTATGTTAAAACTATGCCGAAAGTAATGTAATGAACTTGCAGCTGGTTAGCAGATTTAAAAAATCTGCCTCATGGTACAAGGTGGTGCTCCAGAAAGAGGCTGTAAATTTGGGATGTTCTGTTTGCTCCTTCATCCTTCCCGTAGAGGGAGAAGTACGTGGGCTTCTTGTGCAGTTGATAGCCATGTGAATCTGGTGTGTGTAGTCAGGCTGGAGAGAAAGCAGAATGCAGGCACAGGGACTGGGCTTTTATAATAGCAGTTTAATAGCAGAATCTGCCACTTCAGATGATTCTCAAGGTGAGCCCTCAGTTTGTGTTGCTGAACCTGGACCCCCTGATAAATTTATCTTTATTTTACACATGGGCAAAATGCATGCAGTTAGCAATAAATTACATTTCAGCTTTCTCTCTTAAATGGCAAAAAAGGCATGATATAAGTGTAGGATACATTTCTGTCCTTGCATAGGTGCCCAGTCCCGGCACAGGCAGCTGCTGGCCCAGTTCCCCGATACGCTCTAAGATAAAAAGGCAGTAAAACCCTGCTGAGCGTGAGGGAATGCCACTGCTGGGACGGCTTCACTAGTCAGCAGGTTTTATCTTCCCTGTAAAATGCTCTGTTAAGTTTATGAAAGATTAAAAGGAGAAGCAGCACTGTGCTGCACATATATTTGCTTTCTTGTCAGCCACATATGTCGTTTCCACCTGACTGACTGTGGTATTTTCATTCTTCCTCTGATTTGCTGCTATTCTTGTAACTTGTGCCTAATTTGTCTTTTTTCTTTTTTCTTTTTCTAATAAGGACATGCCTAAGATTTTCCTAATGTACAGTGTATACTGTCTCACTCTTTCAGACAATCTAGTCTTAATTGGCATGGAGTTTTCTCAAAAAATAATTGGTATTCATGTTTTTTACCTTCTACAAGCTGCACTAATATTTTCATCTTCCCTGGCATTCCAGTGTCATAATGTTCAACATTATTATTATTTTTTAAAAATTTAGCAACAGACAAATAACAATCCTTTATTTGCCTTATAAAATATTCTTTATTTTCTAAATATTTAAAGAACTGATGTTCATCAACAGCCAATAACTCTGCTATACAAACGTGTTCCTTAGTATTTTGTATTGTTGTACATCTGTTCTATGCCTTTGGAGATGTTTTGCTTTAAAACCAGATCATTTTTCTAACGGAGGAAACACTGGGACTGACTCTGTGAAATTCAGTTTCTTTCCAGTGCTTTAGAATGTAAGTAAGCACAGTGCCTCACAGCAGACTTCATGGTAAGGATCAAGGTCAATAAAAATACACATCTGTTTACAAAGTGGATACCTTTTCTTTCTTTTTGCATAAAACAGGTTTAAAGGGGGAATGTGAACCTGGTTCATGGGATGAAGTGAAACGTTTTTGTTTGTTCTTTTTCTTCACTTGAAAACACTTTGGAAGATGATGTAGTGAAGTATGTCTAGTGCCTAAGGCAATCTAACTCATTCAGCATCTGTCTAGTGCCTGTATTTTTGCTCAGCTATTACTTAATGCGTTTATACCACACTTAATACACTGGTACCATGTCTTTTTAATATTATAACAAGAAATGGTTTGTAGATTAAGACATGCTACAGTGATTTGATGTTTCTAACTCTAGTATACTTTATCAGATAGCAGTTCAATATAGAATAATATTTTCCTTGAGGAAAAATAATTTTTCTCATAAATTCTACTGTCTGTTAAGGGGATACTGCCTTTACATTTTAATATTTCATGTACTGTGATAGATCTCCTGTTCATAAAACCATTTACAATGAGCCTGTGACACCATGTTTTCATATCTGGGGGATGTTTTTTGGTCAACATAGGCTATTTAAGATACAGGCCTGGCTTAGATAATTGTCAGAATAATATATAACAGATCTGTCCACCAAAGGCACTAGCCAGCATTGCTTTTGGTAAATAGGTTCCTCATGATCTAAACTATTATTGTGTCTTGTAAGATAAATAAATGTATATATACACACGTGTTTAGGTGCGTCTTACTCAAAGCTTTTTTCTCTTGCAGTATATGAAAACCTTTTCTGTCAAGGTTCACAAACTTCATTCAAAAATCAAATGGGCTATATCTATTCAGATTCTCCCCTCTATTTCCCAAAAGTAACAAACAGTTTTTTGCTCTGTGCCTATTCCTCCTACGTCTGTGTCTGTTCTTAACTATGAATAGTTGAATACAGGATTAGTGTTATGCCAATTATTGTCATCATGCAAAATGAAAAACAATACAGGAGTATTTTCCCCAGTAATATAAACTATGTTTTCATTACTGGCAGAGGAGAGATGATAATTAAATCTTTCAGAGTATTTGCAGTTTCCTGTAGGTAAATGTGAACTCCGTATGGTCTCCAAGTTGGCAGGACAACAAAAGAAGGCTCCAGTCCAACAACTATGTGGCTTCTTTAGAGTCTTCCAGAGGATGTAGACTGATGGCTTCAGGATGCAGGCACGGTGCTAGGGGGGACTCCCACTTCTCAGTTCACAGCTGGCCGGTGTTCTGCTGTCCCCGAGGATGGGTCGCTGATCTTGAAGCCTATGCAGGCATTTTTGGGGTAGCACTCTGCTAATTATCTGAAGTATCGGATCCGTTTAAAAACTACATTAGGAGGTGGAAGAATTTGGACCTGTGTCATCCACACCACCTGATTAAAACACTTGATCTAAGACCTTTGTTTTGTAGAGCAAATACAGCAAATGCAACGGGCTGTCCTGATCTATCCGAAAAAGAGAACCTCGCTCTGCTTAACCATTGGCTGGGCAGGCTGGCTGAGGCAGTGTGAGGGATTCCATGTGTCCTGTAGCCAGGCTCTCCTGCCTCCTAGTTACAGTCTCTCCTGCCTCCTAGTTACAGTCTCTCCCTCAGTTGCAGCCCCAGTTTGCTGTGTGTGCTTTCTATCCGCAGTGATCATTTCAAGTTGGCTGTTTGCAAATGGAATTGACAATATAGAATGTCAGAACCCAGTCTCAGTGTTCAGAGCAGCTGTTGTGCTACTCTAGGCAGCAGAGCAAGTCAGGACACTCTGGAATCTAAATAACTGTATTCTGCCACTCCAAGGAAGAAGTCACTCTGCCATTCATAGAGACTGTGGACTTCAGTAGAATATTAGTACAGGCATCCAACATGTATGCTCTAAAAACTGTTTGATTTCCAAGCTACCAACCTTCAGTAGGGACACAGTGAGGCAACACCTATGTTGCAAATCAAATGTCTGTGAAGTAGTGTTCTAGCAGCAACATGCTTCAGCACATAAAGAAGTTCCTAGCTCTTAAAAAGTTTAGTAGAGCCACATAGTGTTATAGCAGTATTTTAAGGCTGATATTGTAGTCCACCTCTTTAGTTCTTTACTTCATCATACCTGCATCAAACCACGGGATTACACATGTAATGGACTGGACTAGACCCAGGACATGTTACTGTTAGTCAAATTTTAATACCAGTTTCGAGTCTAATCTTGCTAAAACCAAAACCAAATGATTGAAAGCCAAGTGTTGCACCTTTTACATGAGGTGAAGCAGACATAAAAATGCAAGAAAATAATAAATGTTTGAGAACTTCTCTCAGGGAAGAACCTTCTAATATATCTTTTTTGTGTACTTACCTAAGGAGTGGGATAGAAGTCTTGAACAGGTGCAGAGAAACAAAGAAATAGATTATTCTGTGCACTTCAGATTTGGCAGCAATTCTTGAACTCGGGAAGCAGAAGAACTGAACTCGGTCTAGGTGTACACTTTTGGTCAGTTCAGGAGCCTGTTAGCTGACAGTTATTTAGAAGATAAGTTTTGAACTTTAATTTTAAAGAGTATTTTTTTTCTTTTCTGGATGTGGTGACCTAAAATATAATTCTATAATTTACATTATATGTGTCAAAAGGTTTGTAGCAAGTGCTAAGAAAAGTTATGTGTGGAAGTAAAGAAGGAAATGTAGAGTTACTAGGAAAGATAAAAGAGAGGAGGACTTTGTGTGTGAATTTTTAATATCATATACATCTCAGCTCAGGTCATATATATGACTCTTTTTGAAAAAGTCTCCTTAACATGACACTGCTTTCTTTTAAATATACATTTTAATCTTGTCTCAGCTGTCATTAGTCAGCCCTTATGACTTTGCTGGTACTTTATACACAGGAGCCCTGTTTCAGCAATTATTTTAGCCATTAATCTTGTGCAGCACTCCTGCTCATGAGTGGAAGCTGCAGATGCAGCACTAAGGGCTATGCAGGTAAGAAGGACCTTTCACTAGGACCGTGGGAAACAAAGGGGTTCATTCTGCTGTGATTGAGGAAGGGGTACTGGAGCAGACAAGGCATGGAGCTACCCTCCTAAATCTCTGGAACTTCTATAAACTGATGTGTGCATGGTGGTGATGACCAAGGCCAGCTGGTTTGCTCCATGGCCACCTCTGCAGATTTGCAGCTGGTGGGATTACGGGTTGGCAAGATGTTTTTTCATTGTCACTGAAACAGGGATGTTCATTCTTCCTTTCAGAGAAGGGCTGAACCTCCCTCTGCTGCCTGTGTGGGGATCTTGGCTAGACTGCTACCTGTGCACTCTCTGATCCGTACCAGCCTGTTGTCAGGGACTGGCTGGTGCCAGAAGTTTTGAATGTCTACTTCTGCTGCCAGGAGCACAGACAGCACAGACATGGGCAGGAGAAATGCTTTCTGTGGCTGAGATGCAGCTGACTTAGCTCAGTAATAGAGTAAGGTTCTACTTTGCCCCATCTAATGAGAAGGTACTTGAAAATGTTTGTTTTCTTTGTAGGTTGGGCAAATCTGATATTGTTGTCATTCCTGTCTAGTCTAGCTGAAGACCACAACTTAAAGTGCCTAGTGTTAAGGCTCCAGTGGGTTATCTACACTAGTGCTACAACTGATGCTCCTGTTGCTGGGCATGAGGAGTTGACAACTGTGGATGCTTATAAGAAGAAAACCAGATCATTAAATGATACATAGATCAGATTTCTTAGCATTTTATCTTCTAGAACTTTACATGTTGTGTATTCTACTAGTCTGCTAAGATAGTTCCCCATTTATAGTATTAATTGCTTAGTGTTTGTTGTTTTAGGCAACGTGTAAACAAGAAGTACTTAGAGCAGTGAAGCAGCTAATGTAACAAAAAGAGGTTGTAAAACAAGTAAAGCTGGATAAAGGGGAAAAAAAATCAATATGTGCGTGTGTGTGGGGGTCTCTGTTGCTGCAAATATATACTGGCTTGTATAATGGAGTTCTCTTCAGATGAAGCACTATTCATGTTATGAATAGCCTTTTCAAGTAAATATGGCTCACTGGCATGAACACTGAGAATTGCTATGGCTGTCGGCATCTGTTCTTTTATGCTCAGAACAAATTTTCCATCAAACATTAGAGGCCAAAAGGATTTTCAACTATGGTGTAGCACTACATTGTAATTTTTCTACTACAGTCCGTCTGGCAATTAAGCTTTTTTCAATAAGAAAGTAAAGCAAGTAAGGTTGTTAGGATGAATCCAATGACAAAGCTGTTCCTCTACAACATTATTAGGACAGAATGCATTCATTTTGTAGAACGATGTGCAGATTTTATGTAAATAGGGGGCAATTCCTTCAGAACAGATGTTTACTACTTAATGAAACGATTTTAATTTATCACCCTGAAAAATGATATTTTATTCTAAATAATTGCCTTACTGTGATTGCCTTTTAAAATGCAGAAGCAACATTAAGAAGAAAAAGCCCTCTTTGTATGTGCTTTTTAAACAAGTGCATACATCGTTTGTGCTTTGTTTCTAGCACAGTCTCTGCCAGCATCTGCATGAACTTCACCATGGAAGCATCACTGTGGTGTTTGGAAGCTGATTCCAGCCACCTCTGCTCCACTGCAAAGACTTGTGGTGTCTGGTCTCAACAGCCCACGCAAGAGGCAGATTTTGCAGTTGAAGCAAGCACAGTCCTGAGCAGTAGAGGTGAAGTACCTGTTTGTACTGCTTTGGCAAGGAGGGAGATTCCCTCCACGGCAGATCCAGTGCTCCTCACACTTGGCTGAGGTGGATGCCCAGACAAAGAGAGGCACTTTTCCTCCATCTCTGGTGGTGGGAGAGTGAGATCTGTTCTTTGTGACCAGCTGGGGAGGCAGGTAAGGTGCAAAGAGGCTGAGGTGGCAGCAAGCAGATTTGCTGTGTCCTAGGGAGCACGTGCCGTGCTGCAAGGGATCTACGCTGGTGCAGGGATCAGTGCCACAAGCCTCCTGCCTGCCTTTTGGGCTGGCATGGATTACACCTGCCTCCAGCTTTGTCTCCAAATCATGGATACTTCTAGTGTCTGTCACCAAGGCATCCTAGCAACTGTGACAAAAATATAGGTGAGTGATTGCAAAGCTTTTGCTAGCAAGGGGTAGAATTCAGAGAGGTTCTAAAGCCTTGTTCACTGTAACAGTCTCTGTCAGCTGAAATTCCTGAAGTTCCAGTGAGGCATGGGCACGGGGCTGCCAGCTGCCTCGGCACAGAGGGGGCATGTTGAAATAACCACACACAACCTGAGGGAAGAAGTCAGTTTGTGATGTTTTATTAACCAAACTGTGTTTCCACAGAAGAATACTTGGCGGCATCAGTGGCAGTTTAAAAAAAGAAAAAACAGTTTAAATTTCCATTTATTATTATTGTTGTTGCTATTTTGTTCTAGCAGAGCATGTAGTTTTCCAGCCTTTCATAGCAGATGCCTCATGCACTTTCCTTTAGTCCCAGCTTATTCCGTACTACCTGTGTTAAAGTGATTTACAGTGGCCTTTTATCCAGAAGAAGCATTTCATTAGTCCACCAGTCTGCCTTTAACTGCTGTTATAGTGCATATACTTTTGGTTTTGAAGAGTGTTAATCCTTATATATTACACAAGCCTCTTAAAAAAATAATTCCTGGTGTTATATAAGTGATTATTTACATGTCCTTAGTGTATTATTGTGGGTGGGAATGTTTCACCACGTGTACTTTTATCCACATAACCATGAGTAAAATGTCAGGGAATAACATAAAAGTAAGACTTGCCCAATGCCATTAGGCAGTCAGTGATACAATCAGGACTTGGGAGTCCTTCTCCAGACCACAGACTTCATATACTTAACAGAACATCTTGCTGAATATTGCTGCTGTGCCTCCCTTTCCATAAGCAGTGAGTTGTCTTCATCAGAGTTCACGTGTCTGCTGTGGAAGAGTTTTCAATAAAATGCTCAATAAATTGAACAATTAAGACACAATGTCTGCACTTAGATTATGCCTAGTTCCAGAACTGGAACTGTTATTGAAACAACTTCTTGCTTTTTCTTATGCTTGAGGGGTGCTAGGATATACTAACTCCAGGTAACATCATCTGTACCTGTAGAAACCTTTTTGAATGCAGGATAAAACAACTACAACAAGTCCTTAAAGGAGTATTTTTTTCTTTATTTTGTTAATCAAAGTGTCAGAATGATTCTCTTCCACCATATTAAACTATTGGAAATTTATGAAAGCTTTCTGAAAATTTATGGAAGCTTTAAAACCTGCTTAAAAAATACAAATACACAGCAGAAGTATGTAGTTTGTGTCTTGTTCTGTGCTGGTCATTCTTTTTGACTCTTTTTTGCCGTTGATTACTGTGATACATCCTTGCACACACAAACAGCCCCAAGTAGAAAATTGTTTATTTAGAGAAATGCTACATTGTATTTTTGTCTTTTGGATTAGGAACAGCAGATTATTTTCTATTCACTAAGGAAATTTGTCTTTGGGAGATTTTCGAAGTCATTATCGTCTTCTCCAAAGCTGTATTTGATTTTGTACCAAAATGTGAAATGTATTTATCAGAGTGATAGGTCCTCACCAAGACAGCAGATGTGTACATGATGTCCTGCTACCTGGTGGTATCACCTTGTTTTACCTGCAACAGCAATCATCACTTACATCTACACTGTGTAGTGTACAGAATAAATCTGGAAGCTTACAGTTAAACTGTTCAAAGGTGCCATTAGACTGCATGCCTGAGCATCTACCTGTTTATACTTTGAAATGTTCTATATTTGCAGTGTTGTTCCTGTTTCTGAAAGCCAAAACTTATAACAGTAATGATTATTGGAAGAACAGTTAACTGCACAGAAATCTGCTAGACTTAGATAAAATGTCCTTTGTTTGTCAAAAATGCAGAATATAATCAAAACAATTTATTGGACCACATTCCAAAGTCCCAATTTGAAGGTTGTCGACATGCTCATGAACAGCTAACTTCACTCTTTCTTTTCCCCAAATGTCTGTCTTCAGTTAAAGAATGATGACTCAAAAGGAAGATGCAGTTTGTGCAGCCAAGCAAGTTGTGCAGTTGGGCTATCTAAGTTAGGATCTTTTATAATCTAATTATGATAAGTTGTTGGGAGACTAACTGGAGGCCCTAGTAAAGCCCATCTGTGGATCCTACTTGATCTTTGAATGGTCTCATATTCCTGCTTGAAGGATGCCAATTAGAAACTTTTCTGGAAAGTCAGACCCAGGGTGCTATTCTTCCCATGGTCCACTCTTCTCCTGTCCCATCCCAAAGCAGTATGAAGCTCCACCTGCCCCTGGATCTCATTGCAACTAGAGAGGGATAGGTCCAGCCCATAGTCTCTCCCACTACTGGAAAACCTGGCTAGGATAGGAGCTGTGACCTGCTAGGTCCTTCATAAGTCTGTAAACACAGCTCTGGAGGACTGAGCTCCTTACAGCAAGCCAGTTGCCAGGATATGCTTTGGAGACCAGAGAGCTTCAGTGGATTTTACTTGGAGTTCGCAGTTCCAGAATCTACGGACAGCCCAGTCAGTGATGAGGAGATCTCACAGGTTTCAAGATTTCTTTACTATTTGGTCTCCTAGTCACCTTTTACGTAGGATGAACAGGCTCTGGTATCAGAAATTTGTCTGTCAGTTTGGAATGCTTCATGAAAGGAAAAAGTATTAAGATCTCAGTAACTTGAAAATGCAGGGGCAAAGTGCAAGACTTGCCATAGAGATTTCTCTGACAGGTAAAGGGGAAATCCTTTGCTGGAATCCTGCAGATCAGAACAAACCGGTATACTTGCATTTGCTTGCTGTGTGTCAGGGGCCAGTAAATCCACGCTGGACTTTTCTTTAGGTCTGACATTCCACAGAGAACATTGAATTTGTTTGGCTCTGGTTGAGTTCACTTTGGTCAAATTTTATTATTCTGTCAGTGCCTTCCCCCCCATCCACTAGACTAGCCTTTAAAAAAAAACCAAGACAAACGTTATTTATGATAGCTTGAAAAGCTGTGACTTCAAGAAAGCATCTTCCTGTTGGAAGCAGCACAGACATTCTGCCATGACAAAGCTGTCCCTGGTGGGGTGTTCTGTTACTGAGAGAACTGACAATGTCCCAGACCTCGGGATCGCAGTGTCAGGCTCAATGTGACAGTCTTTTGCTGGTTGTTATCTGTGCTATTTAATACATGCAGGTGTCCTCTTTCCTGGCAGTCATTTGGCTTCTGGAATACAGGCCAGAGTGATGGATCCATTCTGCATTTGCCCTTGGCTGTGGATGAAGTGAGCTGTCCTATGTTCATCCTTGTTGATTTTGATGTGCAGCTGGGCATTACTAACAGCCAGCGTACAAAATGTACCATTGATATCTGTAGGTGGCCTTTCCAAATCACTGTATTTCCAGGGCAGACTGCTCTGCTCTGGTTCACAGTTTCTCAGCTTGGTTCACTGTGTTGGGAGCAGCAGGCTGAGAATTTAGCTTTTTACAAAATTATATAACTGAAGCAGATTTTCCATCCAAGGGTGAATCTATTCTTTGTCCAGGTGCCTTCTCAACCTTCTGTGGCTCTTGCACAGAGCACATATTACATCTGGAATATCAGTCAAAAAGAGCAAGCAAAAAACCCGGTTTCCTCAAAAACCTTTAGCACGAGGAGCTGTCCCTTGCCCTCAGTGTAAAATGGCTGCCATGAGCTTTTCTAGGGCTGAATGCCATGTTACCAGCGCTGCAGGAGTGGACTCCCAGTTCCTTAGCTCAGTGGTTCAGATATGCTGCAACTACTGTAATGTTTGCTTTGCAGGACTAAGATTTTTTTTTTCTCCTTCCAATTTTTGTGTAGCTCCTGGGGTCCTATTTAAACACTAGCTAGAAAATATTCAGTACTTTTGCTCTACCAGCACCTTTCTGGAGCTGTAGAGATAGTCACTAGTTTTGTCAGCTGTGCTTTCCCTGAATGCAGGGCTCCCCACTTCTCTATTGCTTCTCCTGTGGTGGTTTGACCCTGTCTGGATGCCAGGTGCCCACCAAAGGTCCCCCATCACTTCCCTCCTCAGCTGGACAGGGGAAAGAAAATATAACAAAAGGCTCATGGGTCAAGATGAGGACAGGGAGAGATCACTCAGCATTTACCAATTATGAGCAAAAGAGGCTTGGGGAAATTAGTTGAATGTATTACTGATCAAAATCAAAGTAGGATAATGAGAAAAGAAAAAATAAATTTTAAAACACCTTTCCTTCACCCCTCCCTTCTTCCCAGGCTTAACTTTACTCCTGATCTTCTCTACCTCCTCTCCAGCAGTGGCACAGGGGGATGGGGAATGGGGGTTGCTGTCAGTTCATCTCACATTGTTTCTGATGCTCCTTCTTCATCAGGAGGAGGACTACCCACACTCTTCCTATGCTCCAGCATGGGGTCCCTCCCACAGAAGACAGTCCTCCATGAACTTCTGAACTGCTGAGGTTAAACCCCCATTCCTGAAGGAGGGTTGGCATATGGATGATGTCCACAACCAGGCAAGAAAGACCCTCTTGATTGGTTTTCACCCAGGGTCTGGCCAGACTTGGGTGGCAACTGATAGGACATCACCACCAGGTGACCCACATGAACTTGGAGGTGAGGCAAGAAGTCACCTCTGTAAGAGCTTACTCTGGTTGCAGTGCAGTTGTGGGGGGTTCTGGCTGTTGAAGGGGCTCCTAGACTCTTAATAGCACATGGAGCCCCCAGGGTGGTGGGGCAAGATGATGAGTCTCTCTCCTGGCAGTTACTTTGGGATTGGACTGATCACCTGGGTCCTTCCATCTACCATGGCCTGGTTCTGGAGTGAGCTCTCTCCCTTCTTTGCTGCATCGTGTGCCATGAGTGAGTACATTAACGTATTCCTCCCTCCAGTAGTTTGACACCTTGGATCTCTGGTGTATGCTTTAAAAGCAGAGGGAGGACTTTGGTTGATGGTTTGCCCATTAATGATAGTATCCTTCCTAGTCAGGCAAGTGATCAGCAGAATAACTTCTTCAACATGAGTCTTTTCCGCAGGCTTCATCTCTTCACAAACTGCTCCAGCATGAGTCCCTTCTACAGGGTGCAGTTTCAGGAACAGAGTGCTCTAGCATGGAGTCCCCCATGGGGTCACAAGTCCTGCCAGAAAACCAGCTCCAGTGTAGGATCCTTTCTTCACAGATTCTGCTATGAGCCTGCTCAAGAGCAGGCTTTCCACCTGGTCACAGCCTTCTTTGGGTGGATCTGCCTGCTCCAATATGTGGTCCTCTATGGGCTGCAGGTGGATATTTGCTCCAGTGCTAACCTCCATGGGCTGTAGAGGAACAGCCTGCCACACTGTGGTCTTCACTATGAGCTGCAGGGGAATCTTGGCTTCAGCACCTGGCGTACCTCATCCCATTCCTTATTTACTTACCTTAGTGTCTGTAGAGTTGTTCCTCTCACATACTGTTGAACTGCAGTCAGAAGAGAGATGTTCCCCCCTCTCCCTCTTTCTTAAATATGTTATCATAAAGGCACTACCACTGTTGATGATGGGCTCAGCCTTGGCCAGTGGCAGATCGATCTGGGAGCCCTCTGGCATTGGCTCTATTGGACACAGGGGAAGCTTCTAGCAACTTCTCACAGAAGCTAAGTGTAGCCACACCACTACCAAAACCTTGCCATGCAAACCCAGTACATTCCACCCCATGCCTCTGTGCATCATGTATTTGAAGTACTGGGATCTAAACCCCAAGACCTGAATTACAGTTGATATATGGACAATTCTCACAATCAGGCAGAGGATTCTTCAGTAGTAGGACAGACCTGCCTCATTGTTTTCTCTAAAGGCCTGGCCAATCTTGGGTGAAAATCAACTAGGAAGTTAACACCAGCTGTCCCACCTTTGGAATTAATAGTATGAGCTGGTTCTGCTTGCGGTGATCTTGGGGAGTTTGTCTGTGGGTGGGTGTACTATGTAGGGGATTCCTTGTTACTGGAAGGGTTTCCTGACTGTCCATTGCAACCAGAGTTCCCAGCAATGGTGGGGCAGGACTGGGAGCTGGACATACCAAGGCAAGGCATGGTGGTACTGGCAGTGCATCTCCTTGGCAAGTGCTGTGGTGACTTTTGCATGACTGTGACTGGACTTTTGGTTTGACATTCCTTCGTCCTTTACTGGATCCCTGGCTTGGTTTAGTCATTCCTTGGTTACATTATCTGCTATGAGTAGTTATATTGATCTGCTTATTCCCTCTTGCTGTTAACGTATTATATCTTTCCTGTATTCAATGGAATTGGGTAGTAGTCTGTTTTCTGCTGATGGCCATACCCTTCCTGCTGGGCCACATAATTGGCAAAACAGTATTTTAAAATTATCATTAAAATCCATGAGGGTTGTCCATTACCTCTCTCAATTACTATCTTTGTCTTGAATTCCTCATGGCCCACATGGGGTGCCAAAGGGACTGTGGTGAGTTAGCCTTGGCTGAATGCTATATGCCTGCCAAGATGCTCTATCACTTGCCTCCTCAACAGGATGGGTGGCTGGAGAAAAAAAAAAAAAAAGATAAAATAAAGCAAAAGCAGAAGTTGCACATGGAAGATAAAGAGAACAATATTTTCTAGTACCTGTCAGCATGTGATGTTCAGCTGTGTCCTGGGAAGCCTGGCATCAATATGCATAGTAGTTGCTCCAGAAGACAAATGTGGTAATAAAAAATGCCCCCCTGGTCCCTGCTTCTTCCTTTTATTGCTGACCAAATGTCCTATGGTCAGTTTGGGTCAGCTGTCCTGGCTATGTTTCCTCCTGAGATCTTGCCCGCTCCCAGCCTAATGGTGGGGTGGGGAATGTTGGAGAGAGAGCCTTGATGCTATGCAAGCAGTGCTCAGCAGTAGCCAAATCACTGGTGTGTTATCAACACCCTTCTAGCTACCAATACAGAACACAGCACTGTGGGGGCTGTTGTGGGAAGAATGAGCTCCAACTCAGCAGACCCAGTACGAACATTGAATGTTGTTTTAGGTAGAACATGTTAACCAGGGTACCATAGAGGTGCAGATCCCAACATGAGCTTGTGGCATCCTTCACCAGGTGACGGAGAATAAGCGGGAGACAGATATCATTCTATAATGATCGGAAAGCCTCGTTTATTGGAAATTAAGAAGCATCCTTTATACTGTTCTTAATTATCTCATGTATATTTTAATTAGTTAATATATATTGTAAAAGCGAAGTTCAGCATTGGTTAGAGATTACAAGTTAACTCCTTTCAATGTTATCTTTTGTGTTCAGCCTTGCAGTTAGTAGTTTCCTTATTTTAGTATTCCAATACTTTTTACTCATCCCATTATTCCATCACAGCTGCACTTCAGGTTATTTTGACTTGGAGTTTGTTTTACTAAATTTCAACCAGTTGCACTTTATCATGTCCCTTTGTTGCTAGCCACTCTGTGGCTAAGTTCTCCACAACCAGGCACACAAACTGCAGGCTGCTTTGGAAATTACTGCATTTCAGAAGGCAGCAGAAAACTGTTGAAGTTGTATATATGGCCTTTGTTTTGGCACTAACATATTTTTAAGCTTACGTTGTGTGTTAAGTCTGAAATACTGTACCTGGCTGCAATTACAGTTTTGTCTTACGTACTCAGAATTACTAGAGAGGGTTTTGGATGGGGTGTTGGCTTTCAGAAGAAGGTGACTATACTGTGTCAACTCCAATAGCCCGCATTGCTGTTAGCATGCCACTGAAATGTTGCAGTTGTACCTGCTTCCTGTGTGATGGTTCATTAGCTACACAGAATATGAAAAAATGCTACGGTTTTATGTAGTTTCAACTGCTAGTTAAACTTGTGGAGGATAAACTTGTTGTGAGCTCTTAAACACAAAAATAACTGTTTCTGGGTTAGTAAATCCTTGGTCATTAAAAGCTGGGAGACTGTTCCAGGAGGTAGTGTACCGTGGGTGTGACCTCTTCTGGACATCCCCACTCATATGCATAGAAGTGGGTTTGTTCAGCCTTGAGAAGAAGACTTGGGGGTGACCTTATTGCCACATTCCAGTATTTAAAATGTAGCTACAAAGAAGATGGAGACTCCCTTTTCACAAGGAGTCACATGGAGAAATCTTGGGGTAATAGGTACAGGTTATTCCTGAGGAGATTCCCAATGGACACAAGAGGAAAATTTTTCACAAGGAGAACAATCAGCCATTGGAATAATCTCCCCAGGGAAGTGGTGGAGGCCTCAATGTTGCACACTTCTAAGATTCAGCTGGACAGGGTGCTAGGCTGTCTTATCTAGATTGTGCTTTTCTGAAGAAAGATGAGACCAGATGATCCTTGAGGTCCCTTCCAACCTGATATTCTATGAGTCTGTGAAATGTGGGGGAAAAATACCTAGTTCCCATTCCCTGAGAATGCAGCCATGCAGGTAATGGATTTGGCATTGCATACAGCTGGGAGTGGGAAAGGAGGGCCTAGAGTCAGAAACATTTTAGATTTACCTCTTTGTTACTTGCACAGAACTGACAAAGTTTTGATCTTGGTTTTTCAGCAGGATTAATAAAGGTGATGAAAGCTTGAAACAGGCCAATGTTATCCACTCAAACAGCGAAATAAGATCTTTTTCACTGGAATTTAGAATAAATATGAGGATGCATCTGGCTGATAGCCAATGAATGTGAAATAATTACTGCATTAAAGATAGTTTTTCTTTTTATACTGCAAGTTCCCTCTCCAATTACATCTGCTTAACATAATTTACTAGATAACAAGTTACTATTTGCACATGATAACAGTTAAGATATAGGAAACATTTCTTTAATATTTTTCCCCTTCAGCAAAGGCTTTTGTAAGCTTTTTAGGATCTCAATATGTTTTAATTTAATCCACTTGTGGAATCCTTCCCACATCTGTTTCTCAGTATATTTTTAGAACGTTTACAAACTCTACTAGGAATACACGCTATGTCTTTATATCAGATTCCCCTGTTTTACCTGGGAGCCAGAGGGGAGGACAGCATCCAGCAAAGTGTTTAAGAATTGGCGCACTATTTTTTTTCTGGGAGAAAGGGCAATTTTCCAAAAGCCTGTAAGAACCTGTTGAGAACCAACCCAGCTGGAGCAGCTGCCTCTTATGGCTCCCAGCAGGTGACACAAAAGCCTGTTCTTGGGAAATTTTGACTTCTGCCTTGCTGAGTGATGGGGTCAGCACCTGCCTAGCTGGGAACCCCTGTGCTCTGGCCAGTCTGCCTGCCTGAGCTGTGTCAGCTGGCTGACAGTGGGGAAGGTGGGAGAGGAGCTCGGAGATCAACAGGATGTGTAAGACTGCCACTCAGAGACAAGATTTAAGTGGTGTGGTAATCCAAGCTATGTTTGCTTGGGAATATTTAGTGCTGAAATGCTTACAAATATTTTGTTTAAAAATAGTTACAAATGACCTTTGCTTCTGCTTCTACAAAGGATTTTATTTTCTTGCTATTCTGGAACTGCTGTTGGAACAGCATCTCTGACTTTGGCTGGGTCTGTTAATGACCTGAACGGAAATGACGGGTCCCCCTCTACCCGTGAAGTTACTGTTACATACAGATGCTGTTGATGCCGAGTACAATTCTGACTTGCATGGCACCAGACTTGTTGGTAGAGGTTTATCTTAATGAAGTAGAAGTGTGGTTCTGGTTTTCAGGTACCCTCCAGTTCTAAAAGCCACAGTGTAATGGATGTGGGCAGCCTACCACCACTACAGTATGTTGCAGGAAGATTCAGACCTATGGGAGGGTCTGTGATTTTTCCTTTCTGTGCATTTCTCATTTTCTGAATGTTTCCTTTTCCTTAAGAAGTCTCTATTGACTGTCAACAGATGTGTATGAAGGGTTTTGTTGCTTCTTTCCTCCAAGAAATACTACGATTCAGTGGTGTCAAGGCTTATGCATATAATGCAGTAATTGATTTTGAAGGTTGTCTTGACTCACCTTGTCATCAAGCAATGCTCGCCCAGTTTCTTGTCCTTAAACTGAATTTTAATGGTGCTATGATGTCAGATCCTAATTCTTCTTACAAAACACCCATAATTCAGAGGACATAGTACTTATAGGAATAAATCTCCCTTTTTTTTTTTTTCTAAGCTAGTAACAATATTTTTGTCTTCCTCCTTTTAAAGTTGGCTGTTAATTTAAGCATTTAAATACATTTATTCATGCTTATTTTAGTTTATTATATAACATTCTTGAATGTTACATGGACATTGCAGCTCTCTTTAGTGTATGAAGGCAGTCTTTCAGTTAGAAAAAGGAATAATACAGATGATTCTGTTACACTGGTGTCTCAAAAATATTTTAAAGAGTACAAATTAATTGATCTTGTTACCTAAACGCTTCAAACAGTCCACCATCTCCATGAAGAAACTCAAATGAAACTGTATATGTCTCATGCCGCAACACCACTGATCACCTCCACTTCTGTTTTGGGCTCATAATGACTCTTGACTCATTTTGGTTCATCTTGGTAAAGAACTGATTGGAATCAAATTGACTTCAATCTTATTCTGACATTTTAATTTTCAAATAAAACAAAGAGCAAGAGGAAAAAGTTTGAAGGCAACAGTATTTCACAATTGCTTAAATAGCATCCATAAAATCATCCTCATCTCTTTAGGATCTGAAGTTTTTTGAGTAGGAGAGTGATGGATTATTAACTTTCAATAAACCATAAACGATTTTGCGAAATTCTTACATGTAACACACACATTCCAAATGAGTAACTCCTTTAAAATATTAGTGAACTTCAGTTATGAAAAATTGTAGCAGTAGAAGGAAGAAAATACAGAAATTGAGATGCAAGTGGAAACCATTAAATGGATAGAATACTGTGGAATACTGTAAAAAAGAAAATATGTACTATTTTAAATCAAGCACTAATGTAAATACATTTTAATTTTCCTGCAGCTAGGTCATTTAAGGACAGAGTTATCAGGATCTTTTTCGTAGTATGGCTGAACCATTACAGAAAGTCTCTCCTGTTTTAGAATTCTGGGAGCATAATGTTTGGGGAATAATTACAACATGCCTGATCTGCTTCCCTTTCCCTCTCCCCCTCAAATTGCTTGTATGTAGTCTGAATAAAATTCAGCTTCCACAAAAGATTTTTTTTTTTTCATTTCAAAGAGGGGAAGAGGTATTCTTTGTATTTTCCTCTGACATGGAGTATCTAGATATCAAAGAGAGCAGAGTATTTGAGCCTTTTTAAATTATTCAGGACTGCCATATATTTTACATGAGAAGATATTCTTGTGTTTCTTGATTAAGCATAGGAAGCTGGTCTAATATAGTGTGCATTAATTTATAGAACTTCAGATCATGAAAAAAGAGTGTGTTATGTATGTGATTATATCTCTATATACACACATTTATATGTTATAAATAAATGTAAAGTTAGCTTACATGGAGAAATTATTGAAGGGGAGAAGACTGGAAACTCTTAGTTTCCATGATTACAGGCTGAATTTTCTAATACCATAAATGTCTTTACATAGCTCAGGTGAAATTTATGACAACTACCTGCAGAGAAATACAATGCTACTAAAATGTAAAACGAGCAAGAAAAGTAACTGTTGGCTGTTTTAATTAAACAAGTTTACAGAAATATCTCTCTTTAACTTGGTTTCAGCTTTTTCCCTCAAGAAAAACAGCTTCATCCAGGCTTTAGCTGGCTTGTTGAGGAAAATGTGTTTGTTTTTAATCTTTAGCAATGAAGTAAAAATTACAGCAGAAGTTTAATCCTAATGCACAAAAGCCCTAAATAAAAATAGTTAAAATATGATAACAGAAAAGTAACATAATTAACAGATTTATGCGTTTGCTGATGACATACAGATGTTCCACATTTTTATACTTGCTAGTCAACAGTAGGCATATTCATTACAAGACACTCCACCAATGCCTATGGACCCATGCCACTATGTTAAATGCATGTTTGGAATTTTTGACTTATAACAGGAACTAAAAATCTTTTTTTTTTTTTAATTACTGTGAGGAAAAGTCAGGTTACTCTCAAAACTCAGCATATTCTTCTTCCCTAGATGGAAATTATTATCCGGTAGTTCTTTGATGTGTAAAGACTTGATATTTATTTTTCTGTTCTCTGAAAAACTCACTCATCTGCTCCTTTAGAAACTGGCAACATCAAAAAGGTACCCATGTAAAAATAAGCTTTTTCACGTTGTACTTCTCCAATAGATGTGGAATCCTCTGACCACAAGTTTTAGCTTCTCCATCTCCCCCAGAGCATAGCTGGAGTATCATTATCTGGTAGGCTTACTAAAATTTGGCTGTTATTACCACTCATTGTGGGTACACTCTAATGTCTGCCTTCAGAATAAAACAGAAATAGGTGGCTTCCCACTGCTCTGAAAAAGAAGGGTTTCATTATGAATCACTCTCGAATCACCAGTGTCAGAAACTTAATCCTACCGGTAGAGTGGAAAATAGAATTGATTTGCATCTAAAAATATTCAGAGTAACCTTATTTATAAAGCAATCACACTTGTGTGAATGTACTTTTAGATGAGTGTGTGCATTCCTATATACATTTAAGCAGCTTCTACCTTAAAGTAAAATGGTCTTTAAATAGCCCATATATTTGGCCAATAAACCACAAGTGGCTACAGAAAGCAGAGGTTTCTGTCTTCATCTGTTATTGCGATACCACAAAAAGAATTTTGTGCCAGCTTGGCTGCTTGAGTTTGTCCTGAAGCACAGGATAAAGCCCCTGGAAATGGTGGCACTGCATGTGAAACCATTGCTCACATAACCTTTTTGATAGCTGAGTTAGACCATTTTCTCTGTAAATAGAATAAAGCAAAATTAGATGACCTGAAACAATTGCAAGCACTAGTCTTAGACTATTTCATGTGGAAAATTCAGTGTTTTACTCTAGAATATGTAATTTGCTTTCATAGACCGTAACTGATGATGGGTCAGTGTCTGTGTGTATCTTTTAAAAGAAATGTATTACCAGCAGGGTGATTATACTAGTTGTTCAGCTCAGGAAGCCAGAAGCGCATGCACTGCTGACAGTCAATGAGATATATTGCACAAGGAAAATATTCTTCTCAGTGTTTTGTCAATTCTTTGGACTTGACCAAAAAAAAAAAAAAAATTATTCCTATCACTGTACCTTTTGGGGAATAGTTCTACGTCTCCTGCTATGCAGACACCAGTAAGAAAGCGTGCTGCTTTCCAGTATTTGCTTCTGTCCACCCTGAATATTTTTTCACCAATTCTAATGCTAGTTTTATTGTTCGTGTAGACAGAAAAAAAATCTCTCGCCTAGCCACCACGGTTATAGCCAGTACAAAATCTGTGCATGGTCCAGAAATGCAGAATGTTCTCACTAGGGTATGTTAGATGAAATCCTGGCTTCGTATAAATTAGTGGGAGTTGTGCCACTTACTTCAGTTGGACCAGGATTTTTCTCAGCATGTACCATTTAAAGAATACTGAAAAATTCAGAGCCATTTTGGTGGACCAGATGGTTGTGTTTCAACCTCTGATGGTACAAAAGTAATTCATTTAACTTTCTGGCGCAAGGCCTGCGTCTTTTCAAACTGGGAAATAACGTTTGGAGTTAAAGTTTGAACTATTGTAATAAAATGGGAAAAGTGACTAATATAGCAACATAATGATGTTAAATTGGAAACTATTACCCCCTTCAGAAAACAGTAACAATTCAGTGACAGTCAGGTTTTCCTCCCCAGCAACACATCACTTGCAGTTGACAGAAGAATGAAGTCGGAATATTGTTTTATGGGGTACCTGATTTAACATTTCCAACATCTGTTTTTTAAAGAGGTGGATTGCAAAATGATGACAGTTGTTTGACTGCAATGGATCTAGAAAGTAGTGTTTGGTACTGAAACAACATGTAAGGGCCTAAGGTCAGCACTGCTCAGTGCACACCTAAACACTCTTTAACACGTGAGAGCTTTTAATTATCTTTTCGGCATTTATTTTAATTATCCCAGATGAACTGGTACCTAGTAAAATGCACAAGGGCTGTTGATTTTAAGTGTAGTCATCTTGTAAAAATAAGATACATGTACAATACATGTTTCAGATTCCTTGCCAAATGCCAGAATTAAACCTTATGAAATGATTACGGGGCTGTCATTGAGGCTTTTTTCCCCATGGGGGAAGAAAATATAATTAAACAATTAAACTGAATATAAGAAAGTATTATGTAGTACTGGAGCACAGAGTGAGTTATAAAGTTGATTTCCAGATACTCAAGGAAAGCAGAACCCCTTCTCACTCTGGAGATGCACTACTGAGAGCACTGGGATGCCAGAAGCCAGTTTCTATTCAGAGATGTCCTTCAGTAAATCGCTTTAAAGGACCATTGGATAGTTTCTTTCCAAAACTCCACAGAGGACTACAGTAGAAGTCTTCTTATATAGGTTAGGTTTCACACCTTTGATATTGTTTTGTTAAAATGTATGTAAAAATGTACTTTCTTTGTGCAAGGAGCGACCAGATTAAAAACAACGTAAAATGTTCCCGGTACTCTGCTCAGTAGGTAAAAATCATATAGAAACTGAGTCAGTAGTGATGTACATCACTTAATTGGGGCATGCTTAATAAGAAAATCTGCTTAATTGGGCTGCCTTCCAGAGAAATTAGTTAGGCTGAGACCGAATGGAAATGACTGCTGCTTAAATGGAACATTATGAAAAAAACCCAAACCATCTAAATAGGGGGTGCATTTGGCTAGGGACATTGTGTAGCAGTAATTATGTGGGTATTTAAATAGGTATGACATGTAAGGCTCTTTTTCTTAAATACAGAAACAGACAAGTAAAGGTTATGCCTTCCTGCAGCTCTGTCCTTAAAACTCCTGGGTTTATATAAAAGGTATCATAAATCCATCAGGGCCAGCAACTAAATGAATCCTAAACATTTTCCATTTCCCCTCTGCTTTCTTGGCCAGCATTCATTTCCTTGCAAGGCTACACCCACGGATGGTTTTAGGCAAGTGACAATCATTGCATCTCTCTCAATGGGATGCTTTGATCTTGGTTACTGTGTCTTTAACTGCCTTAGAGCTTTCATGCAGTTCTGCTCTGGTGGAAGTTCTACAATTCATTTCAGTAGCAACAAATATAAAATAATAAATAGGTGAGCGAACAGGTATCCCTTTAACTCCTGTATTTGGCTTCTGTTTAGATGTGACACATTTGATTCAAATATGACACTTTCAATATACATACATTTGTCTCCTGAGATGCGTTTTATAAATGTATGTATCTTGGTGGCAGGTTCCTTTTCAGCTTCTCGAGGTAGTTGTTCCAAACTATGCTGTATTCCCTGTGTTAACACTGAGCCTTGTTAGTGTATTACGATTTTCTGCAAGGCACTGATCTCTCTGAGAAGTAAAATCAACCTGCATACTTATTTGGGAATGGCCTCATCCTCATATCAGGACAGAGGATTTTGCTGCCTTTCTTTTCCACTTCATTCTCATCAAATGTGCTATGGATTTCCAGGAGTTAGAGAAGGGGCTCTCTATATGTCAGCTGGCATGAGCAGTTTCTTTAGGCAGGCAAACAAAGCTTCATCTGTGCTCTGGCAGACTTGGGAAACACAGCGCAGAGGTTCAGCGAAAGAGAAGCTGGGCAGCAAACAGTGATGTGTGTGTTGGTGTTGCCCAGAATGTTGTCGGGCTCTGCCTCGCTGAAGAATGCCTTCTGGATCCATCATGCCCTCTGAGGTCCAGCTGCCGTAGTGCTGGGATTAAAGACTAGATGGCTTTCCTTGAAGGAATGATTGATTTGTTGAATTAAATTTTAGCATGATTTTTGGCTTTAAAATTTTCATTAAAATAAGCAGCTCGTGGACTTTCTTGATTTATAGAAAGAAAGAATTCTAAAGAAGTAGTGTTAGAAAGGTTTGGATGCTACTACTTTTACACATACAGATCTTACAGCATGTTTTGTGTGCCTGCAGTGGTGGCCAGAGAGAACCTGCAGATGCTGGCTACTGACCCCACATGAAGAAAAGAACATGTGGACTGGATCTCTGCACAAAGTGGAGAGAAGCAGGCTTGAGGATTTAATGTCCTTTTGCTCTTCTGCTATTCAATAGCCAGATTACCACCTTCTTGCACTTTCAGGAACCTGAAGCTCTTGGAGGGTGTGGGAAGCAGTGAGGAGGAGCACAGGGGCTGCCATGTGTACCAGCTTCTAGGGCTGTGACCTTTCCAAGTCCTCCCCTTTGGAGCTGGCTCCACTGGATTGTGCGGTGAAGGCAGAATAGGAAAAGCTGTGCAGGATCTTGTATTTTCCTTGGGCTATCTTGACAACTAGGTATTTACTTGTATTTCAGTGTGATAAATTTTCTGTCCCTCTAAGTGTTATTGGTTAGACAGGGTGTCATGCTGAATACCTCATGGTTCTAAAGGAAGCAGCTGGACTTGGTAAATGAAGGGCCTGGAAAAAGATCCTCTGGCTCTCCACCCAGGGAAATGGAACATGGTAACATCTGCTCCTGAACAGAAGGGTTGGTCTATATGCACCAGTGTAGTGGAGAACTGACAAGGCTGAGAATTTTAAAAATAAGCAATGTTCTGTGTTGTTAGAAAAGTGGAACTTGGTGTCATTATGTTTTGCTTATTTTTAATGCTAAACTAATAATATTAAAACTCCTTGCCCCTTAGTGACTAAGATGCTTTTCAGAGTGGTGGCTCTACAGACATGGGTTTCTCCTGTGCATGAAGGCACAGGAGCTCAGTGTGCTGTGGTGATTGCAGGAGGCTACCCTGAGTCTGGAGAGAACACAGCTTCTTGGAGGGAGCAGGCAGGACCTGTCCTCTTCATTTGCACCTCTAGCCGACTTAATTTTTTGGTAGCAGTTGCAGGGAGGTAGGAGAAACATGGCTAGTGTTAATGAGAATGGAGCTTAATGTCAGGAGTCTCAGAGTCTAATATGGTAATGCAGAAAGTTTTGTAACCAATCTAAGCTGCAGGTACATTGCCAATTCTACTTGCTTAAAATTTGCCTCCCAAACAAATTTTATGCCCTTCCAAAAAAAGTAAGAAAGATGAAGAGGACATAGTGTGACAGTTTAGCTTTGTAGCAACAGTTGACATCGTTGTTTGTTTGCTTATATTTCAGCTGATATTTCTATTTCCAAGTATTTTCTAACCATTAGAAATGTTGAGAGCTGCTTCACTCTGGATGTGAAAAACTCCGTGCTGCTCCTGAGCAGTTTTTTGAAATGAGCCGTGGAGCTGGCAATCCCCCCAAACAGAGCAGGCCATATTCTTTTTGAATGAAGTACAGGGACCTCAATGACATTGAAGAACTGAAGTCTTTGAGGCACTGAGGTCTATGAAGTGAGGAAACAAATTTGTGCCCATAACAAATTTCTCTAAAGAAAACTGTTAAAGGTTGTTGCCTCCAGTACCAGTCAGTAACATAAAATTAGGATCCAGTTTCTTTTGGATAATCTGGAATCTCTAAATATATCTAGTGGGTTTTTATTTTTTTTTAGGAGAGCATAGCTGTCAGAAAGTTGTATTTTCCTGCTTCAAATGAATGTGGGTGTATGTGAATATGTAATGAATTAATTACCCACAGTGGATGACATTTCTTTTCTTTATGGTGCTGAAATAGAAGTCAATTATCAGTCTAAAATAGCTTGACTTTCTAGCCTTTGAACAGAGAAGAATACAGAATTTGTGCAGGATGACTATACCCCGTGAAATTCTTTCCCCTGTATGCATTTGCTTTCTTTCGTGTTATTACAGCAAGTAGCAGAATGTTACAGGAAATGATAAACTGGTTTGATACAGAGCCCCAGGAGATGGGAAGAGTCCTTTTGCCTGAGCAGGTTCTGCAGGAGCTGAGAATCCTATTGCTTAGCCTGGTTGCAACAGGAGAACACAAAAACTAAGTTACTCTGAGGCTCAAAATACATGTCAGAGCAAAATTAAGCCTTAAACTTAAAATGGGCAGAGTGAGTGTGTGCCGAATATGAGTTGTTTAATTGTTAGGGAATTAATTTTAAAAGTACAAAGGCAAAGTGGTCAGCTGCTGAAGGGTTTCTCTTACTGCTCAGGAAGATGTTTGGCTGCTATGTGCAGAGAAGTTTCAGCCTTTTGCCTTACCTATAGGATTGGCATGTTGAGCCACCACTTTGCCAGTCTTGAAGCGTTTGCCAATGAAATGGCATCTGTTTATTCAACATAGTTGGGAAAACTGGTGGTTCCTTTAGGAGGCTACTCACATCCCAACTTGCTAAAGGATAGTTATACTTATTTTCTGGTTGGTCTGTTTTTTCTTTTTTTTTTTTTGGTTTTGCTTTGTTTTGGTTTTGGTTTGGTTTGGTTTGTTTGTTTGTTTTTCAATTTTCGTATATTTTCAATACACAACTCGGATAGTACTATGTAATAAAAATTAGGATTTCAAGGTATGTGGCATTTTGCCTTCCTTAGCCTTTTGAGTTGTTATCCACTCCTGTGATGGGCATTCATGCCACATAGTGCTTTCATGGACATCTCACACTCCATCTTTAAAACTGGTCACAAGATTTTTGCTCCAGATATTGAATTTTTTTTTCTAGATTCTTACAATTTTGTGTGTTTGGGATGGGCTGGGGAGAGGGGAGGTTTTTTGTGTGGTTGGTTGGGTGGGTTTTTTTTGTTTTTTTTTTTTTTTTCTTTTCCCCCCATGACCTCTGCCTACATATTGCTTCTTATTCAAGTGGTCCGTTATCTTAACTTTTACCTTATGGCATCTAACTCTCTGATGCCTTTCTAGAGGACCTACCCACTCTTCCCTTCTTTGCTTTAGTTTTCCATGCTACAGAATCTGGGGTTTCTGTGCTGTCGTCCCACTGTGTGGTGCAGAACAGACAAATACACAGAGATTTTGGCTGGCACAGAGCTATCTTGCTCCAGAACCCAAAGCAGCAGTTCTGTGCCTCAGCTGACAGTCCTTCCTCAAAGCATATGGTCACACTAACGTAACTCCACTTTTTTGGGTTGGGAGATGGTGTCTCCACGCAGGAGACATGGCAGCAGCATGAGAATGTGTTCTCTTAATTAGGCTGCTAGTATGAGGATTAGGTTTGCTTCCTTTCTTGCTACATCACCTTTTAAAAACTTAAATACATCATGGTTAATAACCCTTCCCTGCAATTGAAGGATTTAAGTGGTTTGCCAGACCGGGGTTGCATAACTGACTCCGGACTACTGCTAACCTGGATGATGCCCATCTGTATGATGCCTGTGTTTATGTTTAGGTCGTATCTGGGACTAAACTATAGCAGATCCTCTGCACCAAACAACCCCTCTCCAGCCAAGAAGGGGGAATTGGGAAAAGGAGAGGAGACTCATAGGTTGAAACAAAACGGATTTAACGAAACAGCCAAACTAATACCAATGCCAGCATAAATTAAACAAAGTTAAACTTAGCCCAGCAAAATCTACATCAGTCACAATAAACAGAAACAAACACCAAGCAAGGAAACTCCCTCATCCTCAGCAAACTTCCCCTTTTATACTGAGCATGACTGGGACAGGATTGGATGGGATGCACCTGTAGCCAGCTCAGATCAGCTGCCCTATCTGTCTCCAAACGGCTGATGGCCTGCAGTCAACGGCTGGCCTGTGATTTTGTCCCAGCAAAACCAGGACAGCTAAGCAGGGCTTAGGGCTGGGGGCACCAGCTGTTAAAGCTCACAGGTATGCAAGTAGCACCAAAATTTGCAGATCAAACCCTATTTGTTCTTGCTACTTATGACAATATATGTAAGCAGAATATCTTTAGCTACCACAAGATCACTCTGTTCTCTTCCAAAGCAGAGGCTTGTGCTGCCACCCACTCAACTAGGAATCTATTCCTCTGGCAGTTGTTTTTTTCCTCTTTCTCTTTTAAAATACGGTGTCTGCCACTTGTGAAGATGCCCTGTCAGTGGCCGTTTCAACAAAGATTAACAAATTAAACTGTCTCAACTAGGAGGGCCTGCTTAAGAAAGAGGTGAAGTTTCATCCAGGGTTTTGATTCATCTCCAATTTCTGGATCACAGAAATTCGCTACTAATGAGCAAATCCCAGGTTCTTAAGCATACCCCAAGCTTGGAGTGTTCATCCTCTGCCCGTAATAGATGTAGCTGAATAGCTGAAAGTTTCCTGGAGTTCATTCATTTGGACTCTAGAAATACTTAAAATAATCGAACTTCACACTATTTGTAATCCCAGGATTAAATTAAAATTAGTATTACTAAACATGCCTGGTGTTCCTTTACTTGTGCCAACAACTTTCTCTGGCCACAGATGCCATCAGAAGGCTGTTGCTCAGGGACCACTGCCTGGAACCACTCTTCTGTCTTAAAAAAGGACCTATTAATAAATGACTTGAAGATACGTGCATGAGTGCAGACATTTGCTAGATGTTGGTAAAGAAATGGTACAATCCATTAAAAAAATTACGACACCTAAAATGTATTCTTCTTACTGTTGGCAAAAGGTGGTGTGCTAGTTTTCGAATATTCTGGTAGAATTGCTGCCTTCTGACTCACATAAAGGATATGATTTCACCTAGGAGGAAATCTTGAATCTTCAGTAATAGTTGATACAGCAGATGAAAATACAGATGCCTTTAGAAGTGGTTTATGGCTGAAATGTCTAGACTTTTTTTTTTTTTTTTTTCCACAAAAGAACTATTAATCTATTTATAGTACTGAAGGCATCTAAGGTGACATTCTAGTGCCCTTTAATGTTAGAGGGTCAAAGGTTTGTTGATCTAGTTCTGTCTTGATAACAGATCCTTTGGACAGCAGAGGGTGTCTGGAGTACTGAGAGAGGAGAAGAGAGTAGGCTGAAGTCTACACCTGCCAGAAGTCCAGCAACTTCATTACAGTTCTAGTGCCTGGCGCTGTGTCCAGTGGAGGCAAACATCTAGCTTGTAATTATGTCTGAATTGTAATTAGGTTTGCATAGTGATATTTCAGGTATTAATTAGATATTTTAGATATTTAGATAATCTCACCTGAGACAAACTTACTCAAGTTTTCTGACCACAAGGAAGTTTTAGGATAGTACCGAAGTTCCCATAGTACTTAGCTGAATATTTGGAACAAAAAGACTTTTATCCTCATGCATTGCTTTTTATACTGCTGTGCCTTCCTGCCTCTGTCACAAGATGCACCCTGGTACTCTCAGGTCCTTGATATCCTGTTGTTTTGGTCATGAATCCTGTAGGAAAAGCATGCAAGTGCCTTGTAGCATCATGAAGTTTTGTTAGGCCACCGCTAGGCTCCACAGAAGCTGAAGGCATCTGGATGCTTCCTGCATCTGACATGGCACACGAGTTAGCTCAGCACAAAGATGTTCCTGTGCTACATTTCCTGCAGTGCTATCTTAGAGGTGACAGAATCAAGGCCCCGTTCTTGTCCGAGCTATGCAAGATCACATCAGGAATGAAGATAGGAGGACAATTTAATTCAGCTGCAAGAAGAACTGACTTTCTCATCAGAAGTAAGCTTTAGAGGAACCTACAAATACTATCCTAACCATTTACCTGATATCTTTTCCACTTCGATAATTTCAATTACAGGACACAGTAATTTGACAAGTATTTGACACACAATTTAGGAACAGTTTTAAATGTACCAGCCTCTGAGGGCTCTTTATCTGACCTAGCTCAGTCCAAATCCTTACGGGTCACAGCACAACCCACACTGGAGAAAGGCATACTGGAAGCTGTTGTGGAAGCAGGTGGTTCAGTGGGCTGCATCTGATTGTAGATATGCAGCTCATGTGGGCATGAATTATTTATTGCACTCAGGACCTATTCTTGTTTAAATATTTTTGTTTAAATACCCTTGCATGTTGTCTTTAAGTGCTGCAGTTCCTATTATGCTTCCAGTAGTGAAGATGAGTGTGCTTGTACTAAGTCCTTACCACTGTAAGTACATTTGGGCATTTCTACCTGTAGAGCTGTTTCTAGGCACTGCTATCACGATAGCTAAAATTAATTCAAAATGAGGTGACAGAAGTAGCTTGCTACTGGCCTAAACAGGGAACACTGGTAATACCTCCTGCCTTCCAAGGTGAGCTTTGTAACCCCTGGAGCTGAAGGCAGTGGAAACTCTTGGAAAATACTTTGTATGAAAAAATTAATTATTCTTACTTAGAAATCAAAAGAAGTCGGATTTAGAGGAGTTAGGACAATAGTTGAGTTGTAAGTATTTTAGCAATAGTGAATGTTTTGGAAAAGATGTGGCTCAGAAAGCAGAGAAGGGTTCATCTAATATAGGGAGATACAGAAATTTTTACTTCCAGTGTCATCTTCCTCCCCCTTGACCTTATGTTCCCACCAGTCTTCAGGGCTCTGCTAAAATGAAACAGAGATTTAAGATGGATTTTTTTTTTTTTTTTTTCAAAAAAGCATGCAAAACAAAAACCTACCCTAACATTAGTTCTCCATTTCAAAATTCAGTGAGATCACTGCAGAACTTGGTTAATATAACCAAACTAAGTCTGAACATTGGGTGCAAGTCTCAAAACAGATTTTCTTTTCCTCATAGAAGTTTGTGATATTCTAGCTGTTTCTGCCCTGACAGGTATGCAGTTAATTTTGCATAAACTGTCACGACAAGAAAGTTTCAGATAACTTTGGTTGACATTCTCCACCCAGCCTGTTCAGTCCTGAGGATTATTTTGAAGTGTTTCAGAAGAAATTGACTTTGCACTTTTTAGGATTGAAATCTGGGTAGCGGGGAGGAGACTTCTCCTTTTTAAAAATGATTCATAATTTAGGCTGAAAAATCAGAAAGCCTACATGGTCTGGAGTCAGGATTTCAAATGTGCTGAGAGGCATGATGTTGTCATGGCTCTTTCTACTGCTCTGACAAAGAAACATAGCAAGAGGCGCAATATCTTTCCAAATCTGGGTATCACAGCTTGTGCATATTCAGTTAGGGTTTATTAGACAGTTCATATTATATTTGCCAGAGAGAACATCCACAGTTGCTGACTCAAACCTCTCAAGATGTGTGAGTGGAGCTGTGCGTGGGCTCTACCAGAACAGAGAGGCCTCTGCAGAGCTTTCTCCCAGTATTGCTTTGTTCTGTCCTTCAGATGGGCTTCCTACACCTCCCAGACCTTCACCCTCCCAAGTATTTATAATTAATATTTTAACAAGATAATTAAAAATGTCTAACAAGACTAGCCTTAGCAAAGAGAAGCCATTTCCTTGTAGCTTGCTGACATTTGAGACTTGTTTACAGTTTCATGGATTTACAATTCTAGATCCTGCTTGCCTATAGGATCCAAATAGCTACTTCCAAATTAAAATTCTCTGCAAAACCAAAGATTCTTGCCAGTAATTTGGCAAGAAGGGATCTAGCACAGCCTGTTATTGTTGAATAGGGGTGATAACACCTCCTTTGCAGTTTCACACATTCTCTTTGTTTCTGTGGTGAACTTTCCAAAATTAGGTGGCTAATTCTGACACAAGGTTTTCTGGCACAAGAAACCCAAGCTAAAATAATCTGTCTGCAGGCTAAATTCTTCAGAAAAATGCAGGTTACATATGGTGAGTGCTTGACTGCTTCTTTAATGCATTTGATTGGTGTAATCCCTTGGGACAAGTCTTCCAGGGGCAAGGAGGCTTTTAAATGCAATTCTTTAAAGTTTTGTGTCCATTAATAACTTCATACCAAGAGAATATATACCATACAACCAGGAGGTTACCATTTGTAAATTAAAGACACCTAAGGGAGTACCTTCTCATTCAGTTAAAAGGTATAGCTGTGTAGCTTGCACATGTGAACATTTTCACAGAATCATAGAATGGTTTAGGTTGAAAGTGACTTCAAGTTCATCTAATTCCAGCCCCCCTGCCATGAGCAAGGACACCTTCCACTAGACGAGGTTGCGCAAAGCCCCATCCAAGTTGGCCTTGAACGCTTCCACAGGTGGGGCATCCACAGCTTCCCTGGGCACCCTGTTCCAGTGTTTCGTCACCCTCACAATTAAAAAAAATTGTGGATGTTTTCTCTTTTATATCGATTTAAGAAAGCCCATGAGGGATTGTTTTAGCTTTTTCTAACCAACAAAAGGCTAAAACTGAGCACTCACGCTATTAAGGCATAAACTTATGTTTCCACATATTTGCTCAGAATCAAACTACTGGATTTGCACAACCCAGCCACTACCTACCTCTGCGAGTGTATTAACATGGGTGCATGTGTCTTTGTATTTCTTCCTCTTCTCTTTTGATTCAAGTTGAGTTAGTAATGAAAAATCATAATCTTGTAACCTGTGTGTAGACCCTGTCTGATTTTTTGTCCCATTACTGTTAGCAAGCAAGGCTGAAGGTGTAGGCATTGAATCCCAGCTCTCAGTGCTGCAGGGCAGAGGCTGGCATTTGTTGTGTGAGGGTGTGTCTGTCCCTAGAACTGATGCCATTTCACCATTTTTCTTCAAATCATAAGTCTTAACATACTGCGGGTTTGACATGTATTTGTTCACATCTGTATTCTATCAAGAATTCCCTGTTTTCACAGGTACACTTAAACCATGGCAGGCTCCCTTTCTGTGAAGAAATTAACACCTTAATCAAGCACTAAAGTTGAATTTACAGCAGTGTGGTCATTCAGTGATGATTTGCTTTGACTAAAATGAAATGCTTGAGCTCTGGAGGAAGAAACTTCACTCATAGGATCAGCAGAGAATCTTTCTTGCAGATACAAGTGGAAACATGGCAACAGAGTTTTTGCCTTTGTAATATAATTGAGAAATCTCTTGTTTTCCTGATCAAAATGTAATTCAGTGAAGTATCCTCCTTTTCTAGGAAAAAAAAAATCTATTCATTTGATAACGTGAAACAGAACACTATAGAAAGGTATCAAAAAGTTACTGTAATACCTGTTAAATTTAAGAGAGTCTGACACAATCTCCAGTTGCCTACTTTCTAGAAGATTACCTGCTAAAATGTGAGAGAAAAGCTTAAGAGCTCTACAGGGAATATACTGGCACTTACATGGGAGAGTTGCATCTCAATATTTTTGGTACAGTAATATGTCCAGCCAGTGTGATGTGATTTGTTGGTTTTGTTTAGATCTTGGAAGACAGGTCTTGGCATATCACTGCTTTACGGTATGGAGTCAGCATTCCTTGTAGGAGCATTCAGAAGAAAGGAGGGTTACAGAGGAACTGTGAAATGTATTGCTACAGCAAAGAGAGTAGTCCCAGATGTCTTAAGTGCAGGACAGATCCTGCTGCCACTCCTTGTGTCATGTCTATTTTGTGGAAAGTGGAATTTCAACCTGTCATTTTTATGCCTACTAATCACAAATACTGCCATAATTTACCAAACAGTAAGTCCCTAATAATATGGGGAAAAAATTATGCCAGGGAGGAATGGTAAAAAAAGATCAGTACAGTCATGTTGAGTAGAGGGAAGTGTGATATCAGTTAGACCAAGCAAACAAAGTGTTCCTTTCCTGGCCATGGCTAGCACTGAGCAAATCCACTGGCTCCATTCAGACCAAACCATGGAAATGTTTACATTTCCACAATTTAATGTGATACAATTTAACTCCAAAGAAAATTAATGCAGTAGATTAGGCTGGATGGATGCAATTCTGTAATCTTTAGTCTTAGTATGACACAGATTGTAACATTTGTCAGTAGGAATGTACAGAGCTTCTTATGTAAACTCAGAATTTGACTTTTTTTCCCCTGCTTTGTCAAACTGTTACCTGGTTTAGTGTGCAGTAAGCTGTGGACACATTCTTAGGCTTTTAATTCTAAGTGGAAAACAGACACACTGGCAGTGAGAGAAGACTTTTTTTTTTGTCAGCATATATTTATCTTTAAATTATCTGTGATGCTGTTGAAACTTAAGAGTCCTCAGGTGTTTTTTTTTATTCCAAACAAATGAAATTTTCTCCCTCTCAAGATGTCATTTGATTACATTTTGGGTATTTTCCAACATTCATTCTTTTCAGTGTAGGGAATAATTTTTTAAAATATCAAGGGCAGATGAACTTAGAAAAGAGTTGAAGTTGCATTTGCCTTAGGCATGCATGCTAGACTGGTTATTTAGGCTCACAGAACCTAAAACAAAGATGGAAGAAGCTGGAATCACTCACTCCATGCTTTCATGTACAATTTTCAGGAATTCTATTCAGAGATCCTGGCAGCAATATTCTGGGACTGTAATTTCTGGTAGTGTTTTGGTACTTTTTGAAAACTGAAATAGAAAATACAAAAATCTTGTGAAAGCTTCTTAGGCATTTTATTTAAAAATAGATGTTGAAAAGAACATTCCCAGTTTTAGTCAGATGATTCATCTGCTTGCAGTGGGGTATCAACACCAGTACTCTGTGTGCTCCCCTACTTTTGTTTCAATAGCAGATCCCCCATGTTTCCTACTGCTGGTATGTACACGCAGCTTCTGTAGCTGCCATTCAGGTCTCTTTGGCTTTGCCTCCCTGATCACTTTGAACAACTCGTCTCGCTTATTTCTTATAGGGTTCTCTTGAATCTAGCTACTTGCATCAGCTGGTTTTCTTAATTCCTAGCAGTATAGTGAGCATTTGGTCATTCCAGTACCACTGAGAAATTATTTCTTTATCATTGGACAATATACTGAAGTACTGAAGTGAAATAATGCAGGAAGTAATTGCAACAAATTTTATTTTTTTTTTTCATGTGACAACATGCCAGTATTACAAATACCAAACTGTTGGACTATTTCTAAACATCTGGAAAAGTGCTTTGTTGTCATGTCCTTTTTGGCGTCCAGTTTCACTTCCATTTTTCGGTGCTTACCTAGAGAAAAGATTGCACTGAATAATCCCTGCATTGCTCTCAGAAAAGAGGAGGGAAAAAAGACACAAATACTAGATCAGTGCAGAGGGGTTGGAACTGGATGATCCTTGTGGTCCCTTCCAAACCTGACAGATTCTGAGTCTGTTTTAGCAGAGGACTTAGTGTTGGCTTGATGGTTGGACTTGATGACCTTAAAGGTCTCTTCCAACCTAAAGGATTCTATGATTCTAAGTGGTATGAGAGAAATTTGGGATCTCTGGGTTTAAAGGGGCACAAAACGAGCCTAAACTTCGAAATACTTCCTTGACAGGAAAGAATCTTTTGCCCTTCAGTAGCAAACTATGGTGGGTTGAGCTCCCACCCAGCCACTGTCTCTCTCCCTCCTCCACAGGACAGGGTGAGAAAATAAGGTTAAAAAAAAAGCTTGTGGGTCAAGATAAGACATGAAAATCATTTACCAATTATTCTGACAGGCAATACAGTCTTGACTTGGGGAAGATTAATTTATTGCCAATTAAAAATAGAGTTGGATGATGAGAGACAAAACAGCTTCTTCTTAGGCTCATCCAGTACACAGACACCCAATAAATACTTCAAGATTCCCAGCATTTTGTTGTTTGGCACAAATTTATTTTGCTTTTTAATTACACAAAAGCATCCTGATAAAACAACTAAATAAGGGGCCAAAACTCATCCTGCTCTGTGTTACACATTACATTCTGCAAGATGTGACCTGGCTTTGTAGTGGTGGGGCCCGTGGTTGAGCTGATGTTGGATTTTACTGAGGCCTCAGATCCCTACTGGGAGAAGCTTCTCCAGAGAAGCTGCAGTCTCGGTTTGTTGTGTTGCTGGAAATGCCAGGTAGGGCACAAGTGTCCATGGAAATATCACAACAGTCTTTGTTTCAGTATCCTTTCATCTCTTTTCAGGGCACATGCTGCTTGAATGGGTTTTCTTTCCAATTTCTGCCCATTTTCCTTTTCTAGGCCCTTTCTCACTGAGGGAGAGTGAGTGGATTTAAGTATCTCTGCTGCTGACAGTTGACATGTTTACCTTCTGCTGTCTTGTTGGGAAAGATGCCCTTTTAAGGTTATTGAGGACAAGTATGAGAAATATACACTAACCAATAGGATTGTCACAACTTCTTATTGCTAGGATAGCAGCAGTTCCAAAAACGTGTTGGATGCTTCTCAAACGTACAAAAAGATTTAATGCTTATCCAGAAGAACATGCAAACCATATAATTAGAGCAATCATAGCCTATGAAATCCAAAAATAATGTAGGAAGACTTCCTAATCTATACTACTCATGTGGAGAGAGAAAACATGAAAGTTTCCACAAGAGCAAAATTCTGTTGGTGTGAAAACTTACTCAGTGTACCAAAATGCAAAAAGCAAAGACAAACAGGTACTGCTGTTGCTGTGCTGTACTTTCACACCTATGTTTCCCTCATTCTACATATATTTTCTGTCTGTCACACTGGAGGTGGTGATGGGTTGCACAGCCAGCCATACCTGAAAAGGGGTGTCTAAACTGCTTTAAAATGTCACTGACTTGATCGAATGTGTAGTGCTAGCAACGAACTTCATCCAGAGGATTTTTTTCTGATAATTTATCATTAGAAAAAGCACTCAATAAAAATCAATTAAATACTGATATAGATTCTATTAATAAATTCCTATTAAAATAAATAACTCATTTTACAATTAAGTGCTTTTTGAAAGGGCTTTTACACCTACTATGTATTTATTTTTGTAAAAACAGCTTCTGCAAAAGATGCATTTTCCAATTTGAAAAATGAACAGTGAAAGATAGTCATCTATTGTTTCACTTTGCTGTGAGACAGAGCTATTTAAGTGATGAAAAAAGTGTGACACTCAATAATAAGCAGCACACATTCATCTTTTCTAGGAACTGGAGTTGAGGCCCACTACAATTATCAAAAGATAACTTCTTGAATAACTGTATAAAATTCAGCATGTGTTTTTTTGAGATGAGAAAAGAACTAGCAGGAAGGCCTTACTCTTTGGGGTGGGAGGGAGAAGAAGCTTTTAACAATATTTTTTTATTTATTCTATTGTTCCATTCAACAAAACCACAAATGCCAGTTTGTTGTTTTCCAAGTATGTTCCAAGATATGCCCCTTGATTAGATGAAGGGGAAAAAAGACATAATTTCTAACAAAGATGTTATTTCTTTTAAGTAATTGTATTGTTTGATATTTAAATAGATATTAATTAGCTGTAAGCTGTGTAAAGGGTCTCTTGCCCCATTAACTTTTAGATAATTCTGCTAGCTAATGCTGAGGACTGTGTATTTATTTTCAGGTTGGATAAGTTGTGAAGGGCAAGAAAAAATTCTTTGAATTTTGACGGTTTCTTTAATGTGTTGTAAAAACCTGAAGACTGATTGTGTGTATGTGGCTGAGTGGGTGTATATATTTTTACTCGTGTACGTATGTTACACTGGGTGTAACACCACCACTGGTAAAAGGCTCAGGAACTTCCCTGCTGATAAGGGGCAGCTCTGTCTGTCAAAGGGACAGCTATAAATGTGCATTCTGGAAAAGTTAAATGCTTTCTTCATGGAAGTGTCATGGAGTTGAATGAATAATTGTTCCATGGTACTTGGTGGGGGTCATTTCAAGAAGGGAGTAAACTAGAGAGTTTTCATAAACACCAAGACAATTTATCTTTCACTACGTCACGCTTTATTAAATAGAGACAACAAACATTGAAAGTCCTAAGCAAGGAGCAATGTATATTTGTGTTTGATAGAAGACTGTCAAATCTTCATGTAGCAAATTATTTCCGTTCCTCGTCCCTTCCTGTCTCTTGAGGTTTGCACACCTCATATTTTATGTCCTTAGCATAACCAGATGCAACTAGGGAAACCTGTCCCTCACCACTCCACTTTCTGCCTTCCCTCTTGTTACACGTGTGAGAGAAAATTTAGAAGGTTACAAATTCTTCAAGGGTTGTAACTGCCAATTATCATTGAGTAATATTAATCTTGTCCGGACAATGTAGCTTTTTGTGTATAGATTACTTGCAGGGATAAAATACTGAGTCTCTGTGCAATCCCACTTCTTAATTTCCAGATGACAGAAATACAACAGAAGGAAAAAGCACAAACCCTTCTGTGCCATTTGCTACCTCCTAAGCAACAGTATATTAGGATGAGAGAGGTAGATGGGAGTCACAACAGTACATCAAGCAAAAACGCCTTTTGAGATGAAGATATTGGGCTGTCAGGAGCTATCAACCACAGTTTAAGGGCCAAGGTGAAAAATAAAATAATTGAGTTGTTTGTATAGCTGGTTGCAAAACAAGTTCTTACATGTACAGCAAAGGCAGCTTAGACCTTGTCAGCTAAAATCATTGCATGCAGCTGGTGTGACCCTCAGCTGAGTTTCCTCCCCATGTTAGCAGGATGAAGACTGCCCATGAAGTGCTCCCTCTGTCACTTCTCTCTGCATAGAAGAAGGAAACAAAAAAGACTTGTCAATCACAGAGCTGCTGGTCCCAAAGAATCATCCAGTGAAGCATTGGCTCATTTGACTGATTACACCAGAGACATCTCTTCTGCTTTGCCAGAGGAGCCAGCCAGCCAAATTTCTCCATTTTTTTTTCTTTCTTCACAGAAATCTTTGCCTTTGTTTTCCCTCCATGGTGATACTTGGGTGTTGAGCAGCCTCATTGGAAGGTCCTGCAAAATCATTACCTGGCTCATCTGAATTCCTTTTAAAGAACTGCTGTCCTTATGAGGCCACTAAGAAACTTGTAATTATCAGGACAATCTAAAGTAACTGAATTCTTACGCTAGAGACTGCAAAAGTCTCTCTCAAACGTCACAACCTTGAAGTCATAGGATCAGGATCTGAGTACCTTGAACCTATGATCACTCCTTATTTCACACAGCAGCAGGTTAACCCCTGTGCAAGAGGCATTTTCCTTGTCTGACTTCGCAACAAGCCAGAGGATGGACCATAGTGATCCATGTTAACAGCTTTGCATCATTTACCACCTTGGGCACAAATGACTATTTTTGTGTTCTTAAAGGTAGCAAAATGTGCTTTACTTCTATAACGTTCTTCAAATGTTTCACTTCAGGCAAGGCTTGGACAAAACAGAGATAAGACAGGGATCCCCATGTTAATTGTTGAACTGTGCACTTGTTTGTCCTCAGAGACTTCTGGTTTTTGCCACCGATGGCCTGTGGTGGTTGAGATAAAAACACAAAGCCTGCCAAAAGGAATCTGCTACTGCATCAGGATGGATACTCTTGTGTTTGCTGCCTGTTGGTGCATGGCACTGCTGAGGAGAAGACTTTCTACTTATACAGCAAGTTGGTTTTATGCTGCTCTAGTTACCCAAGGATGAGGTTACTCAGTTCATTAATGATTTATGTGTATATATAGTGCCTTTCTTCAGACAGCTTCCAAGGCAGCAAGCAAATTTATTTCTGCACAAGAAAGTACCTGAAACAAATTGTTAGTGATTTTCCCATACACTGAGGAGATAGTTCAAAGAAACTCCCTTTCCTCTCTATTCTTGGATATACACTAGGGTTAGGCGTCATCACTCCATGAGGCTTGTGTTGTCTGTGCACTTTGTGATATGACATTCCTCAATAAGGATTTTCTCAGGCTTTTCTGTTCCTTTTTTCTTTTTCTTTCAAGTTCTTTTGACAGGTTGGTTTTTTTTTAACTTTTGTAGAGCAGGATCCTACTCCACAAGCAACCTTACAGCCTCATTTAAGTCAGCCTGTAACACAGAATTCAATTTAGATCAAATAAAAGGAATGAAAGCTGGTCACATAATATTGCAAATAGTTTTTCTAGCTCTGTTTGGAAACAATGTGGTTATATAGTCAGAAATGACATTTGTAACCATAGAACAGTACTTTTAATTGCACTTTAAATAGACAGAAAATAACTGGAGGATTTTTACCAGCATGAAAGAATCTTGTAACAGTCAATGACCTGCCTTAACATTTAAGGTACTGCACGGGAGGCAGTTACATACTTTTTTCTGGGCATCAGAGGTTATATTTTGTACAATAAAAAGAGAAGCAAAAATGTAGATCGTGTCAGGGAAGTGAAGAAATGGTAATATTTCACATTTTTCTCTTTCAAAGTGTATTAGAATAATTTCTAATTGAAGATGTTTGCAGTCCTTGAAAAAGAACATGATATGTTGTTTTGAAAGAAAAAAAAAAAACACCCTACCTTTTCTGAAGGCAGTGTTACATATAAACTGTGTGAAAGAGAAGCCTAAACCCATGGACAGGTTGGGTTGTCATTTATTCCTTGCCACTTTACACCTAAATTCTGCCAGTGTGAGTATAGCTAAACACTGCAATAAAGTGTTCTTTGATTCACTCTTGAGCAAGCTCCCTGTGGCAGATTGAGGCTAGCAAAGCATGATCGGAGAGCTGGATCAGGTAGCCTGGTAGGGAAGTTCTCTCTAGCACCCTATAAGACAAGAAAAACTACAGTTTTATTTTGATTTAGTTGCTGTTCAGGATCACTGAGGGTGAAACTACAGCTTGGTCTGGCTGTGCCGCAGCACTGCAGTGCGTTAGTGCACTGAAAAATATACCCATTTTTCTGCTGCAATGCCATCAGGCTCCCCTAAGCTCAAGCAAGTTTTGCTTTTTCAGTACCTTATCAGCAGGAGTATTGTGCAGGTTAAAGTCTCGTTTATCCATCTGTATGTCCCCCAGTACTTTTAGATGCTGCTTTGCCACTTGCCTGTGTAAATACAGAATCACAGAATGGTTTGGGTTAGAAGGGACCTTAAAGATTATCTAGTTCCAAGCCCTGTGCCATGGGCAGAGATACCTCCCATGAGACCAGGTTGCTCAAAGCCCCTTCCAACCAGGTGTTGAACACATCCAATGTTGGGGCATCCACAACTTCCCTGGGCAACCTGTCCAGTGTCTCACCACCCTCATAGTGAAGAACTTCTTCCTTATATCTAATCTAAATCTACCCTCTTCCAGTTTGAGCCCATTACCTGTCACCCTATCATTACAAGCCTTTGTAAAAATGCCCTTCCCAGCTTTCTTGTAGGCCCCCTTCAGATACTGGAAGGCTGCAGTAAGATCTCCCCAGAGCCTTCTCTTCTTAGGTTGAACACCACCAAGTCTGTCAGCCCGTCTTCATAGAATAGGTGTTCCAGGCCTTGGGTCGTCTTCACGGTTCTCCTCTGGACCCACTCCAACAGGTCCATGTCTTTCTTGTGTTCTGGGCTCCAGAGCTGCACACAGTACTCCAGGTGGGGTCTCATCGGAGCGGAGTAAAGGAGGAGAATCACCTCCCTTGACCTGCTGGCCACGCTTCCCTTGATGCAGCCCAGGATACGCTTGGCTTTCTGGGCTGCAAGTGCACATTGTTGGCTCATGTTGAGCTTTTCATCAGCCAGCGTATAATTAATCTTCACTGCCCTTCCTTGTGCTGGAGGGAAGTGAGGGAGTGCAGAGGTGAGCAGGGCACATAGCTGCAGTGTGTGTGTCTGCGTGCAGGGGGTGGTTGGCCCTGAAAAATCTACATTTTTCATTCTAAGACCTAGCAGGGTTTTTTGAGAAGACTTATTCCCACCTTTCAGTTTGGGAGATCAAAGCTTCCTTCTTACTCAGTCTTTTGCATGCATTTGAATTTTATCTATTCAACCTTGACTGGATAGATGACTTTTTAATGACATCAGCCTAACCCAGGGAAATTACAGTGTCAACAGCAATTGTTCTGCAGGTCTATCAAGGTTAATCCAGTTTTATCCTATTTATTCAAGTCATTGTTTGGCTTATGATAAACAGGGTTGTACTTTTTTAAAAAAAAAAAGTTTTCCTATTTTTGTTTCCTATACATGAAGATTACTTTCCTGGTATCTTCTTATCCATTTTCACAGAATCACAGTCTGGCTGAGACTGGGAGACATCTCTAGAAGCCATCTGGTCCAACCTTCCTGCTAAAGCAGGGTCAGCTAGAGCTGATTGCCCAGGGCTCTGTCCAGCTGAGCTTTGAATGTCTCCAGGGATGGAGACTGGACAGACTCTCTGAGCAACCTGTGCCAGCACTTATTCACACTCAGAGTCAAAGAGAGTGTCCTGATGTTCAGAAGGAACCTCCTGTGTTTCAGTTTGTGCCCTTTGTCCTGTCACTGGGTATCAATGCGAAGAGCTTGGCACAGTTGTCTTTACACCCTTTACATTGTTCTGGCCAGTTAAATGCCCTTGCAGATAGTGTTCAGAAGTACGGGCTTGTGGAATACTACTGATAGCGAGCTCAGATATTTTTCTCTTTTTTTGGTCTTCTTTTTCCTCTGAATTTTCTTACTTGGATTTGCACCTCGGAAGAGGATTCCTTGCAAAGCATGGCTGAAAATAACAGTTTAAGGAGATACGGGAAAAGTCTTCACTCCTACCTCTACCACTATTGAAAACTGGGAGATGAACATTTCTACTGCTTGTTTTTTTCCTCAAGCACCAAGCAGCTGTGTGAATTAAATGGTATTTAGTAATGTCCTAGAGTTTCAGGACACAATACATGCCAATAATAATAGATGTCCTAAATTACCAAAGCACAAAGTTACAGGGATTCATGTAGTCCTTTTAGAGATATTATTTATTAACCATGGTTTTTACATTTTCTCTTATTTGTTGTTCTTTTAATTAATGATTCTGAATGTTTAGCTTCTTATTTATCTATCTCTGAAGAAAGCATGTAAGGAATTTTATTTTGGCTGAGGAATGAGTGCATACTTTGCCCACCATGTTTGGGTATTATTTTCTGTGTATGGAGAAAGAAAATGATTTACTTGCTCTTTTTGGATAGATAGGGGACATGCACTTATTAGTATGGTGGTAGCCCCTTTGGAAATAAAATTTTCTCTGATGCTTTTTCTACACATTTTGTTGAGAACATCATAACTTGCAGACACCTGGGAAAGGGCAGGGCAGGTCATACCTGTTGGCATTTTACTTTTCTCTTAATGAGTCATGGTAGTAGCAGTGAGGAGATTAATTCCCCTTGAACAGTTCAAACCTCTGACTTTGGGAAGGAAGTAGTGCTAGGTAAACTTAACTTGCTTTGTGTGTGTGTGTTCTTTTGGTTTTAATTTAAAAACTAAACCTTCATATCAAAATGTACTATGAATTGTTAGTAAAACAGCTTCTATCATAGTACTAACTTGTTTCCTAAGTTTGACAACACTGATGTGCTTTTCTGAATTGTACTACTTTTCAAGGCTAAATAATTGATTGCAATCTTTTGTCAGGGAAGTAGTCTGGGGAAAAAAAAAAGAAACAAAAGAGAAAAGGAATGTCTTTTTATTGGTATGCTGTATATTTTTATGAGTACCAAATACTTTATAAATTATACGTGTTATTAAATTAAATTTGAGAATCATATTTTTAAAATGTACTAACACTGTTTCTAACACAGAATGATCTACTATGTTCTAAAGAAACCATGCAGCCCATGGAAGGGTCATGTTCTTGCTCCTCATACAAAACATTGACTCACAGCTTTCAGTATTTGAACTGAAAGGTATCTCTACACTCTATCGTTTTTTTGGGGAATTGTTGATACTGGTTTTCTCTGGCTGATGAGAAACACTTTTTCCCACTTTAAATCAGAAGCTTTCTTTGCAGATAAAAAAAAAAATGTTATGTGAGTAATGTTAGTTATATTTATCTCTGGGATACTGAACATAGTATTTCCCTTTTTGGAGTGTTCCTCAGCTATTCTGAGAAGTTGAAAACAGGTTCTCAGAAAAACAGGTACTTGAAGAGAGGGGGAAAAGATAAGGGAGAGTCCTTTAGTGGACAAATATTTAAAGGTTTGCCATGCTTAATTGCATACTAGTCTTGTGTTTCGTGGTGAAGTGATGGCCATGCAGACTATGTACGAGAACAACTATTATCTGAGACACCAAAAATAGACCAGTTGATCAATTCACCAGTTGTAATTATGGGTTACAGTAATTTTTTCCTAAGTGTTTGCACTGTATGTTTCTGCTTAGCTTTCTGTGCTGGAAATATGTATTTCTGATACTGCATTGAAATTTATGGCTGTGATGGAAAAGGATGATACAGAGCACTTTCCTGAAATACCTTTCAAGGTCCAAATCTTCCATGCTGGCCTATCTGTGGGAATTTCCTTTTCATAGAATCATAGAATCA
>NW_008596667.1:35550-41911 GCF_000691845.1 Merops nubicus | reverse complement strand
TTCCCCCATCACATCTAGTTTAAAGCTTCTCTCAGAGAATACTGTGCTAAACATTCAAAGGTAAAAGGGTTGGAAAGCTGTATCATTCACTCCTCAATGACATATGCTTAAAGAAACCAGGCAAACTTTATACAAGATAATAAATGTACATCCTTTAAATAATGAGCATTGTCCTCAGATTATGAAAAATCTCACTGTTTTCTCTTATAGCTCCCAGTGTTATATTTCACCCATGGCTGAACAGACATCTTTCCCAGACATTGTTCCAACCTGAACTCACTTGTAAGTATTGGAAGCATGTCCTATGCTCCAGACAAACATCAGACGTTCCTTGTGATCTCACTTTCCATTTTCTAATGCTTCCCCGGTTTTAAAAAAAGCAGCTACTAGAGTAGCTTTGGATTTCTTCTCTTAAGTGAACTGAACAGTTTATCTCAGTTTCTTCTGCCTGAATAACGGGCTTCCTGGGATGGCTGGAAGCACATGTTGAGAGTCTGTATGGAGTGCACAGGCACTCCTGTAGTGTTTCACATGTAACAGACACACGTGCCTCTCACTGGATGGGAAAAGAGGTAACTTGTTCCACATAGTTTGTGCAGAAGTAGAGGCAGCATCATAACCTGTATCAACTACTTTCTGAACCACAAACAAAGCTCAGATGTTACTGGAATTCCATTAAACTCATGGAATGACAAAGTTTGGCAATCTGCAACAAAAATTTTCTCACACAAGCCCTCCTTGGACTCTTTCCTCCTGCAATCTATCAACAAGGAAGAACATGGTTGCTGTTACTCTCAATCATTTAATCCCACCATTTATTTTTTTACAGGATCTTTGTAAGACTTGCTCCTTCCCGTGATTCAGAACTATTTTGAAAGTGTTCCTTTAAAGAGCATTCCCCTCCAAGTGCAGTGAGTCTAAAGCCATACAGATGAAATGCAACAGATGCAATTACTATTATTATTATTACCTTTTCAGCATACCATGCTGTTATAGGCATAGACAGCCTGTATGACACACAGTCTACTTCTTCCTCTCTCTTTCCTTAAAAATATGGATTTGTAATTGTTCACAAGGGTCAATAATAGTTTAGAAAAAAAGCAAACAGTTGAATTTTTTTATATTTAAAAAAGCCTCCATACATATTAAATCACAAGACTGAAAACACAAAACAAATATCACTACTGCATACCTTGTCTGAGTCATGGTTGATCATTTTGACATCAAGTAAGGATTTGATGGTTTTTGTCAGTTCCTTCTCATTCATTTGTGTACTGTCCTGAAGCTCCTTGTAGCTAACGGTTTCACTGTTGTTGAAGGCAAGCAACACTGCCATTTGGTATGTTGTGACCATGGCCACATAAGGTTTGCACAAATAATTCATTTTTACTTCACCTGTAATGATACAAGTAGTATTTTATGAACTGATGGAATGTGCTGAAAAGTCATCTGAAACCTAACTCTTAGAGCTCCTTGTACATTTCCAGACATTGAGTTCACACTTAAGTATTCATTTAACAATTGGAATGGGAAGATGAAAACTGATCTTTTCAATATATATATAAAGAATGTGGTTTGCCACAACCCCCCCCCTTTGATTAACTATGAACACTAGAACAACAGTGTTTTCAACAAAAAAGAAAACCTACAGTGTTAAATTTGAACTATACAATTTTATTTAGAGTCATAAAAAAGGCAATTCCAAATAGCTTCAGTGCATTGCCATGCATAAACTTATTATTAGCTTACACAGAATGGCGATTACAGGAAAGTTGTTCCAAAGAAAGGTTTAAAGACAAAATACAAGACTTGTCCATTAAAAATATTTTACAATATTCTTATATTCTTTAAATTCCTCTGATTTTATTTAAAAAAAAAAAAAAAAAAAAAAAGCAGGAAAAGAAAAGGACTGAAGAAACCTGCCTGAAAGCAGATTCACATTTTCTGTGTGAATGTGAGTGCAAGTTAATGGCAATTTTCTACTATCAGAAGTAAAATTTCTTTACATTATATTGTTGTATGCTAGTCTGGTTTTCATCTCCATGTAGTGTCTTGTGGTGCTCAGTTGTTAAAAGCCTGACACTGAAAGCACTTAAAACAAAAAACTATATGCTGATATACCACACTAAACTACAATTACAAATCTCTTTTAAGATAATTTTTAACATATTTCTACATAGTAAATACAAACATCAGTAAATACATATACGTATTTACTTAAATACTTAGATATCTGAGTAAAACAGTATAATATTAATTCTTTAAATTATTCATTATTCAGCTAAGAAACTACAGAAACAATTCCAGGGCAATTGTTATCATTTCAGCAGTCCTGCAGTGCCATTCTGTACTTCAGAAAGTACAATCTAGTTTTACTCGGGTTTAACAAATCACAGATAACATATGCGAGTTTATCAAACAAACTTTGGAAATACTAAGCAGCAAATATCAAATTGCTTTTTAATGCAAAATAAGACTTTATATGTAACCATGTTCCAACTCAAAAGCCCTTTATAAATGCCAACCAATTTTTAACATATAATTTCCAGTTGTATAGGGCATAAGTTTAGCAAAGCAGTTGTCTTTACCTGTACAAAGATAATGTAACCAAGTAAGCTTCCTTCCACTAAAATGCTGACTGTAAAATAATTCAAACTGCAAAACAAAATGAACTTCAATTAGTCACTCATATAAATACTGACAATACCTTGTCATCACACTGCCATCCCAGTGAAGAAATACTGGTTTTATGTTCATCAAATTGGATGCAAACATTGCATCAATTCATGACAGCATTTCCCTTTACAGGATTGGTGATGACTGAACATCAGTCATTTCATGGACTACTTGAACAGATTAACATATCACTTGATGACTAAATCAAAAAGATTGTTGACACATTCATACTCTCAAAGCATAAAATACTGTAGTGTTCCAAAGAAAGACCAACTGTTCTAAATTCCAAAGAATTTCTAATCTTGTTAAGTTTTATTTTTCTGTTCTTTCCAATTCCACAGAAATACAAGTATATTTTTATTTTTTCACCTTGGCAAAATCATTCTATATTCCATGGCCTTGACAAACTATTTAAGATCAATTCAGAAAATCCATATTACTCATTTTTTTTTTTTTTAAACAACATCTTTCAAGTAAACATGAACTTTTAGTTAACAGGTACTTCACACAGCCACTTCATGACAAATCTCATCTTACATTCCTGAACATATTTTTAGGGGAAATTCCAAAGCAGCAAGCTTCAAACTGAGCACAGTGTTTGCCACCTTCCAGTTTGGATTTCAGGTAAGACACAACTACGCAGTTTGCAAACATCTCAGAATCAAGAAGTGACTACAGAACCTTCTACAACAACCTGTTTTCACATGTTTATGATTTAGGAAGTAACATTTCAAAGTTGTTCTGGCACCCTAAAATTGAAGCATCCATTCAAAAACAGTATTTTAAAAATCCTATAAGCAAATTTAGCACTAATATTAATTGAAATTCCTTTTTTAAAATTTTCAATTAATTCCTTGTCATTATGAGAAGTGCTAAATCGATCACTCTTGAAAGCGTTTTTTCCTGATATTTAAATTACACAAATTACACAAATATACAGCAGAACAGGAATATGAAAACTACCCCTAAACAAGATAAGGCCTTAAAAAACAACTTAAAAATCCTCTCTTCTTTAAGAAAGTTTTTGGGGTTGTGCAAATGCAAATTAGCTATGCAGTTTGAAATTTGGCACTGAAGTGCACAAGTCTGGCTATTGTAAAGACCACATCCCAAAAGACTCTAGGATTGTAATTCCTGGAAGATTCTTTCCAAGTCCTATTTACATACATTTCAATGTCATTTTCACCAGCAAAGAATAAGAGACAGAAGGGCATAAATGACCTGTGGGCTGCACTAAGAAAAATCTGAATTTACAGAGAAGCAGCAAAACCATCTCATATTATATATAATCCATTAATCCTGCCACTCCTGGAAACTAGCAAGCAATGGACAGCGAATAAGAAAGAGCCTTAGGAAAGGAAAGAAAGCACTTGATTTTGAACAACAATTAAAGATTTTCCAGCATGCTTAAAAAACCTTTTGAGGACATGGCTTTCAGCTTAGTTATTGTAGACTAAACTGATGCAGAAAAGTTACTCTGGCAGGAAAGAAGAATTTCTCCAAATGCTAAAGGGGAAGTTTATGGCAAGGTTTGTAAAAATGGAGATTTTATTTTGACATATGTAATATAAGAATCTGATAATTTTGCTTGTAAGAAAAAATATGAAAATGTGGATTTTTAGTAGCATTTTGGTAGCTACAGCATTCTTTTGGATGTCCTTTGAAAATAACTCAAATTTGGCAGAAAATCCAAAGAAAAATTAAAATATAAATATAAACTTAATCCTATGTGCTAGCCCTACAGCCAAGTGGAACAAATCAGACTGCGTTTATTGGCATGTGCCTGATAATCTTTAGTTTTAGTATTTAAGATTTATTTTTTTTAAATTCAGAAATTCTACTCTCATACTGCCTATCTGAAAGAAACAAGAAAGTGTTACTTGCAGACTAATCCTAGAGTGTAACTGCTTTTTGGTAATGAGAAAAATTTCAGCAGATTCAAAGAATGTGTCCTTAAAATGGGATCAAACCTCCAGAAACTCATGTAGCCAACCCTGTGTACACATCAGTTTGGCTTACTCTGATTTGGTCTGGCAATTCTGATTAAAACTGAAGGAAGATAGAAAAAGCGTGGACTTTTGTCCTCTTTAAGAATCAGGTGTTTCTCCATCCACAAGCTTACACAGTATGAAAAGCAGTATTTGCACACCATTCAAACAAATATATATTAATAGGAAGCTCCAGCATTCTTGGAGCCTGAAAAAGCTGCTGAACTGTTTGTCCAGTTACAGAGGTACTCCCATACTTTGGAATGCAACTGCAATGCTTTTTTTCTTTCTAAATCCTAGTCAAAATCCTGAAGAGAGGTCTCTTCCTTCATGGGTCAAATGATCAAATTTGACAGCAAAAGCAGACATTGTCAGTTTTTCAGATTCCCTAGTGTCACATTCTATTTCCTCAGAGAATTACATTTTAGAGCATTAATTCTAATTAGATGACGTGAATGATTTTGCTGCTTTAAACTGCAAAAAACTGGGAAGTTAGGCAAACAACCCAGACTCTGAGCTTCTTCTGATACGTGTGTCTATAACAATTTTCCAGTTGAAGCACAGCTGTCAATACTCCTATTTTAAGCCCAAACATAACAGCAAAATGTCATCAATCACTTTCCGTGGGTCTCTAAGTATGGGCTGGAAAATATCATATTGCTAAAACCAAGTGCCACTTAATACAGTGGAAATAAAAGCAGAATAAACAGTTATAATACTTAGCAGTAATACATGAAAAAGCTCCCTCACCGCAGAAATAGATATTTGCCATTATAATTTACATCAGATAACAATTTAAGCTACAAGAGCTACTTAAAAGATCTGTTATGTGCAAAAATATGAAATTTTTATTGCCCAAAATGTACTCAAACATTAAATATACTTTAGCAATGACCAACACACATCTTCTGTATTTTAACACAAATGTTGTACAGGTAAAACTTACAACGCAATAATAGAATCAAAAGTAGTAAAATATTCTAGCTCTACAAAGTAGAATAATTGCATAAAAAGAGTATTTGTCCAAAGTAAAACCTTTACTGCTTAGAGAATTCATAACATAAGCTTTAAAGAAATTTGTACAAAGCTTGATTTTGAATGGCTCCTGTGAAACAGGGAATTAGAAAAGTGTATTTGCACTTTAATCTGCTATTGGATCTGTTCAGGTTTAATATAAGGAAAAAAATCACCTTTTATCTAAATATTAGGAGTTGGTTTTGAAGCTAAGAATCAAGCCAGTTCATTTCATTGTATGTATTTGTACCTCCCTCATCAACCACAAAGTGTAGAAGAGATGCAAAAAGTAAAGAGAAGCTATATAAATACATACATAAATTTAGTATGTAATTTGTGTGACCCTTCCAAATGTTACACGAACTGGAAATAGGATGGTCATAATTTACAAACAAAATGAAGCAGCTCAGGTTTTTCTCTGTTAGAGTGTTGATTTTGTATTCGTAGTTATTTTACATTTTGCACGTTTATAAGAAGCCTCCTACTAACCTACCATCTGTACACTTTTTTCCAGTTCCTGAGGAATTGCAAATGTAGAAGAAGGAGCCTGAGTCAGAGGCCATGCACCAGCCTAAAGGTATTGGGAGAAATAAAATCATTAACATATACATTAAAGTAAAAATAACATTATTAAACATAGCTATAAGTGTATGTTATGCTCTAAGACGCTCAATTTACATCAG
>NW_008596667.1:0-35519 GCF_000691845.1 Merops nubicus | reverse complement strand
TTCCTGCTCATTTTTTATTGCTCATTATGCATGCCCCACTGAGATACTCATTCAAGACAAGAACACAAGGCATTTTACATCACTACTGTTTAGTGTGCTAGGGGGTTAAAGAAAGAAGAAAGCAAGCACTAGGAAAATAAATCACTCCACAATGATCACAAGGTGTCAGTTTCCACATAAGAAGCATTCATAGTAAGAAAAATTGTTCACTTGTTATCAAAACATAAAAATTAAGTACAAAGAGCTCAATAGTAATAAACATACATTAGTACCTGTAGAACATATATCTGAAAACTAATTCCCAGATCTATAATCGTGTCCTGGTTTTTGATAAAGTTGTTGAATTTATTGTTGAGATCAGCACTAACACTCATGTCTGTATACATTCGATGGAGCTTGCTGGTAAATTCATAACCACAGGCTTGCTGTGAAGGAATATTGTAACAGGTTTCAGAGTGAAAATGATACTTCTTATATAAATTATGCACATGAACTACTAAAATATAAAAATCTAGTCAGCAGAAGCATTGTTATATTACTTAGAGAACATTAGTTACAACAGAAAAATAACTCTATAAAAGAAAATAATCAGATTAATCTTATTTTCACTTCCTATACATTGATATATATGAACAATGTTATTTTATAAAATTGACAGAGCTAGTTTAAGAAAGTCCTTGGTACCTTTATAATGTAAGCTATTAATTCTTTGAACATACTTAATAAAACTCCCTAAAAACTCAAAAATCTCAAATGCCTAGGTGATTTTTGGCCATATACCTTTCAGAATGCCAAGAAACTTGTTTTTCGTTTCAGCTGCTTGCTAAATTACCTCTGGCACCCTCTGCTGCTCCTTCTCAACAGTACATACTCCTATGTGTGTTCACTGAGCATTAGAAGGATATTACATTACCTTTAGTTTATTAATCATGGCTTCTTCAGAATCCATTGACATAGACAAACCATGAATTAATCTTTTTGCCAACATTCTGGCATAGAACTGCATAAAAAAAATCAGATAAGGATTTTTATAAGTATAACCACATTTTTAAGTATACTTTAAATGTAACATCTTAACATTCACTGAATACCAAAAGTTACCTTTTGGAACACATCTTTGTCATCAATGTATTTGAAAACAGTAATGAAACTTGTAAGTTTGTCTTCTACTTCATTCTCTGTCATCCCTTTTGCTGATTTCTTCAACAAGTTGTCACAGTACTTGGCCAGCTCAAGTGAAAAAAAAAGAAAAAACAAACCCAAACCTACTTGTCAAGCTTGAGAACAAACATGCCAAGGTATGCAAAATTTCTACACAAAAGTTAAAGCAGTTTCCAGTCTCAAGTTCTTTTACAAGGGCTGGGTTCACAGGTAAACAATACATACTACACCCACAGAAAATAAAAACCCATGTAAGAAATTACAACTGCACAAATCTTGCACATCCAAAAATGTGTGTGCAAATGTGTTATTATTACTGAATACATACCTGAGGCTGACCCAGTGTGAGAAATGCATATGCATGTGATGGACCCCTTGCCAATTAATTTGACAGTTATAAATACTACACAATAATATATATCACTTACCAACTCAGGTGCTTTGCAGATTGACTTGGGCTCTCTATAGTTAACTACTGATGTCAAAGCCTATACAGGAACATAAGGCAAAGAGAAAAAAATGTAAATTACATGAAACTATCTTTTATGAAATATGAAGGAAAAAATAAACAAAAACCCCAGAACAAAAACAAATCCACAACACATTCAGGGCAAAGGCCACCTGAGACCCTACAAAACCGAACTACGTAAAAGGGATCAAAAAAGGCACAATGAATAAAAAGATTTGAATTACTGCTCTGTGAGAATTTTTGTGATGAACATTTTAAACTTAAGTAAAACTGGATAGAGTAGAGGCAACAGAAGTTCACTGCAGGAATCAGGAGAAAAAATTAAGTTCCGATTAAAAACTTGAATATAAAAGCGGAAGAAAACCTGAAAATGATGAAAGAGAACAGGAAGGAGATAATGGCAGTTTAGCATTGGAAATTGTAAACACAGGTATCAGAATAATCAAGATTACTTTCTAAACTACATATCACATCTAAATTAATATTTTAAGCTAATACCAAACAAAAAATATTGCATATTCATAGTTCCTAGGAATTCTAGTTCCTCCTATGGAATGAAGACATTATTGCTATTTATAATAAATAACTGACAATCAACTCTTTTGTACAATGCCTCAACATAGCAATATTTGGTAACAGGTCCCTAAAATACCTGTGAAAAAGGAATGCACGACTTGAGAAGCAATATGAAACTCTTTGAGGCTTAGGGCACTCTTTTGCAATAATACTGAAAGTAACAATAGCAGTTTTGATATTCACTATGAAAAACTGACAGCTGGGTAAGATCCTAAATATTTATTGTATTAAAGATCACTGAAGTGAAGAACTGAAGCATTTCATGATAAAGTACATTGCTTCTGTGCCAGCAAATGGAGTTGTCAGTCTCGCATTACTCCACCTTCTGGTATATGACATTATTTGCAACTGAGACAGAAATGCAGCAGGGTACTGAAAGAAGTGTTTATTTTCAAATGCTAAATAGCTATTTTCTCAATATCACAAATACAGATGAATAATTACTGTTGATACTATTACTGGTATCTTTATTACTGTGTCTTTCCAGATTAAACTTGGTTGAAAATAATCAAAGCTTAGACTATGACCCTAGTTACAAATTGCAATTCCTGTAAACACAGCAGAAGAGCAACGAAATATATGCACACATCCTAGGGTAGGAAGGAGTAAATGCACTCTCTGGAAAAGATACAAGGATATATGGGAAAGAGCAGGAAATTAACAAATGGATTAGACAAAATGTACTTTTTTTTGAGAAGCCACTCAATCCCTCAAGATCCCAGGAATGCTTTGTACAAAACAACAACAACAACAATAATAATACAGCAACACCACCACTAGCAATAAAGTTAGTTATATTTAATAAAAAGAATTATAATAATAATTAAATTTATATCAATCAGACAGAACTGTTATCTTAAATATCTTCATGGCTATGCAGGTCAAAGAAAAAAAGCAGCAAGCCTCTTTTCCTAAACAGGCTTAATTAACTTCAAGTGCAATTCTCTCCTGAAAAATGTTAGCTAGTATGACAGTGATTAAATTAATGTAAATTCCCAGATATTCTTTGTAGTCAACTTGAAAAATGTAAAAGCTTCTGCCTAAGTAATACTATTGGCATTCAGAGTTTAAACACTATGTCAGTAAGCAAATTAAAGTTCAAATGTAGGTAAAAGTTATCAAGCTTTTCCAAACCCACTATTCATCTATTTATCTACACTTAGATTTACATTAAATGAATCAGCTCCACTTCTGTGTTTTGAATTATGACAGGAAGAAAGGTAGGTCTTTCAGAAAGCATTTAAGTGGTCTCTTTTGTACATATCTTTTCCCTTAACACTGGCTCATCTTGTTCCATTGCATTTCTGAACTAGGAAAACTGCATAAGAACTCTATCTTTGAACATGGGTTGATGTCCTGAAAAATTCTAGTGAGCCTGAAACAGGGTCCCACATTTTGTTTTCCAACGCTTTTTCTATTGAAGCAAAAGTTACCTTGTCAAGGGCACTCATAAAGTGTTGATCACCGTTCAAAACAGTGTTGATGAGTTGGACAAATTTACTATGTACTTCCAAAACTGACTCCACAAACTGAGTTGGCATCTGAAAAGGTAGTAAAACAGAAAGCAAGTTAACCAGAATAGTAGTACTATATACACACAAACATATCTACATTAGTTGTAAATGTTTTCCTAGTTATTCTTTCTGATGAAATTTAAAATCATAGTGATTAAGTCTTTGAGAAGATTGATGCTCCATTGCTGTACTCTCACACTACTGTGCCTGAGCATGTTCTGGAAATAAAAACCCTATGGCTACATTCACTGTCCTGCTATCAAACAGATTTGAGTCTATAGTGCTCTCATGCCATCTAATCTTTTGCATCATAACCTAAAGTCCTTTATTAGCCCTTTCAAAAATCACTAATGCTAACATGTAAATATAGCAATCAAGCCAAGAAGCTACTGAAATAAGTAAACTGCTGCTTCTCCTACAGACTGACTTCAGAGACAGAAAATGCAGATGAACCCTTTGAATCTTCCTCCACAGGACAATTACTAATCAAATTTAGTGAGCCACGTGTCAGCATAACACAGAGAAATGACTAATATGGATTAGAAGAGTCCCTATTCAGACAAGCTGTCAGGCAGCGATGCAATAGTGTGCAATGCAGTGGCTACATCACTTGATCCCAAAGTGTATTCTCAGGTCACACACTAAAAATATACTTAAGACAAATAACTTAATCCACACAATGAAGCAAGTATTTCACATTTCAAATTTATCTACATGAAGTTGTGAATTTTAATCACCCTCATGGCTCTGCATTCATTTTCCTGTGTAGACACTATTAGTTTGAAAGAATAAGCTCATTAAACTCTGAAATCATTTGAAAGCAAACTATACTACTAAAGACTTCAGCCCATTTTCAGTATGCACGCAGGAGTTAGAGAAGTAAGCACCCCTAGGCAATCAATAAAAAAGTGAATTTAAACATTTCATACCCATGTATTATTACAGACAGAAACACTGGATGGCTAAAGTCACCATCTCAAAGTGTGCACAGATCTAGAGAGCAAGATGTACACATGCACAAATACAATGCCAAATCAAAGGTAGGTTTGGTCTGAAAGGCAATGCCAGAGGAACAAAAATGAAGCTGAGTAAATGCATACGAACTGAAAGATGTTTAACACACTTTAGTAAAATAATAAGCTACAATACTTTCAGAAATTACATTAAAATATGAAACTACAAAGTTATTAGTGAAAATAAAACACGGTGAAACCAGTACAGAATGTCAAGTCTTTACAAATGACATATCATTAAACTAAATGGAATCCTAATGGTTCCTAACATACCAGGACACCAAATGCCACTGACTTGGAGAAATTAAAGAAAAAATATATACATGGAACAAAAGGACCTATTTGTCATGACAGCATCAAATATACAATGAGAAATACCTAGCTGTGTTTGTTTCTGGTTAGATCACAACAATCAGCTCTCAGGATAGGTATGTGCTGCACAGCTACACGTGCCCATTAAAAGTTACAATTTATCCATAACATTCAAAGCCAATTTCAGATAGAGAAAATTAAAAAACAAAACAAAACAAACAAACAAACCCAACAAAAAAAAACAGCTTAGACCAAAAAGCACAGGGTAAACATTTAATCAGGAATGTTCATCAAATAGGTGATTTCAGCTGCCTGAGGAAACTCACATTTTCCTGAGAAAGATTGCTGGTTGCTCTAAGGCCCTCATCATGGATATGGTTTTGAAGTTCCTGAATCATATGAGGTAAACCACTTGACACAGCACGAAGTAGAGTATACATATTTGCCATGTCTGTAACAGAGATACATTTTTATAGAATATGCTTAGAAACACTAAAAAGCAACACCTAATATAGTATCATAATTTCACACAGAACTTTTCAAAGACTGAAACAAGACCAACTGTTTTGAAAAAAAAAAAAAAAAATTCACAAACACTGGATCACTGAAAAAAAAAAAAAAAAAAAAGGAAAGAGTAGGGCTAGTATCAATATTTACTGAGTACTGTCATTGTGACTACCTCACTCTTCCAATACTTCTTATTTAGGAGAGACCCCAAGAAGATGGGTGGGCTAGTACCGCAAAAGTAGCGCATCGGTTTACTTTAACCCTTGGCCTCCCTACATCTCCCACAGCAGCATGTGACTAAAAGCAGTTTAGATATCTTCTTGACTTTTTCTTTTCCTCCAATGGTGGCTTTAAATTTTTCTCAGGTTAGAAAAGTTGTAAATAAGCAACTGCTATTTTAATGACTTTTTTTTTCCCCCCAAAAAAAGGATCCAAGCTAAGGATTTGAAAAACTCTCTGGAAACTCAACACTACTGTTAGATATGTTTAAAATATGACTATGCAAAGTAATTTGTTTCACATAATCGATACCATCTTTCTAGTGCAAGAATAAGCATTCTTTCAAGGGTAAGGAGGCATGTAGTGAACAGGAAGCAAAATTTTTTGTCAGGGGAATGTAACATCTGCTTCTGTAAAAAGGATCTGGGAGATCACAAGAGTAAAATGTGGCTACGAAAAGCCACCGAAATATTTTCTAATCCTGACTTGTCAAATGATGATGAAGAAATCTTTAAAGACAGAGCCATTGGTTTACGAATGAAAACAAAAGTAAAAAATATGATTAGTTCTACAGGACACAAGACTTCACTGTGTTTTCAAGTAGACTAAGACATGGAAAGAGTACTGGCTGAAAGAAGAGTAGTTAACAGTAAAAAGAAAGTTTTGAGTATATATTTGGAAGAATGAAAATGAATTACATGGTAAAAGAAAAATGTCATTCAGGGTTTAACAAGGCTTTTTAAATAAGTAACATATTAGTTAAAAATGGTTAAATGGGCAAAAGGTCACTGAATAAAGATAGTAAACTACAATTCTAAATAAATATAAAAAACCACTTCATGCCTTTTGTGACCATTGAGACTCACCATTCCTCTTCTCTTGTCTGATAATATTGTGACACTCTGCATGTAGAAACTGCAAGTGGTCGGCTACCATTCTCTGCTGGCATTCATGAATCACTTTGCCATACGAGCTGGGATGCAAATACTTCCGACACCGCATTTCTTCATCTTTTAACCTACCTAAAACCTACACACAAGTGTTTAGACTGAGACTGATGAAATACTAACAGGAACATACAACAGCATATGTAGGATGAGAGACACAAGTAACTAACAAAAAAAGAACTAACTTAGGATGCTGAAAAATTAAATTTGCTCTTTTGAATCAGGCTATTGCTGAATATAATCTTTTACTCTAGCAACTAGGCTCAGTCACTACTGGGTGCCTAATAGCATTCAGTAGTTCTGCTCTCAAGATTTCTTCTTCCCTTCAACTTTGTTATCAGTATTCCCCAATTTCTCCTACCACACTTCTCATTCCTTCTGAGAAAATTTTACCACAACTTCTAATTGCCTGATAAGATTCACTTTTCTCTTCCAAACCCACCTCCTTGTACGTAAACATTTCAAAACATGTAGTAGTATACAAAAGGTACAGGATTACATCTGAGCTATTAGTAAAAACTCTGTTTATGATTTCAATGAAGGAAATTGGCATTATCATAAAATAAATCATATGAATACATAAAAGTACTTCTATCCAGTGAGTATGAGAGGAACCTAGGGAAGAGTAGTGCAGGTGCAGACTGCTAATGACAGACAAAATGAATCTGCATTTCTTTCAGATTAATTGAAATCTTAGCCCATCCTTTAATTTCACCTCAGGTGTGCAACCATTACCTTAAGCTCCTTACGGTTAAAAGCAATCTTGGTCTCCTCAGCTTCTCTATCCTGTTTTTCTGGACAGTATTGCACTGAGGACTGACACATACTCTTTTTATTAACCATTGCTTTCTCAAGCAAAGTATAAGAATTAAAAATCATTTAGCCACAATCTGTCTTCATACATCACAAAGCAAAACAAAATGAAAATCCACCTCAGAGTTTTTAAGAATTAAAATTAAAGAATTTTAAGAATTAAATTTTTAAGAACGCTCTGTGACCACTCTAATGGTGCAGTATTCCCTGACCATTACACTGCTGAAGCTCTTGCCGTATGCTACTATGAACAGAAGGGATATAAGGAAGCAATACTGATCAATCTGGTATGTGTTTTGGGTTTTGTCTTTGTTGTGTGGGTTTGTTTGTGGGTGGGTGGTTGTTTATTTTGTTCTTAATTTGTTTGTTTGTTTTTAGTGTGGGGTTTTTCTTCTTTTATGATTGATTTATCATCTACTGAAAAATATTTTGAAGCTGACACTCCATCCATAGGCAAGGGTTGCAGTTTATATACAAATTAACCACGTCACCAACAGGCATAGTTAAAACTGCACAAAAACAAGCAACAAAGAACAGCTTTGTTCTTTGGGAATTGTACAGGAAAACAGGCATTCCAACTACCAGTAAACAGATAATACTAGATTTTATTTATTACAGGTATACAGAAGAATCTCTTACCTTCTCCATGTATTGTGAGCAATTTGACTCTTGCAATAAATTCGAAGCTTCTTGTTTATAATACTCCCCTGTTTCATTCAGAAAAGGACACTCAAAAATTTCCTGATAAAACTAAAAGGGAGACATTTTTTTGAAGGACAAATAATACATGTACTAGATCTACATTCAAAATTAAAAACATAAACCAGAAATGTGAATCTACCTTTAGGGGGAATTTTTTCTTATACTGTTCAACATGAACAAAGGAGTTAATAACCCCATGGATTACTTTCTGGTTTGGGTCTTCTCCACAGCGATCACTGAAATAGGCAAAGTAAACATTCATGAGTAACACAGGTAACTACTGTAACCCACTCAAATGAAATAATATTGGATGAAAACATTTTCCAGTAACTTCCTTGGCTTAGATTGGCAAAACTAAAGAAGATTAACCTTAAAATAAAAACACACTCTTCTTTCTCTCCTATGCATTTAACTTGAGATAATTTATAAACTATTCAAAAGCATCTGCAGGTCATGACATTTCCAACTGTTTGCCAAGGATGTAAGTATTCCAAATTACAGACTCTGAACAAGTACTTTAAGAGTTACAATAAGCTCCACCTTGTATCTGTAGCCTTTATCAAAGAGACTACATTCACACTCCTGCCCCTGCCACAAAAAAAAAAAAACAAACCAAAACTTTTTTGCCAAAATTGCACCAAGAAGCATATTTTCTTTTCTGAATATCTACTGTTCAACAGGCAGATGACAAGTGGAACAAGTAACAGACTTGGCACATTGTCACAGTTTTTAAACGTTTACTGGAAAAGGAAAACCTTAAGTTTTCCAGTCAAATTCTTAGCTTGAAATGAGTGAGTTCAACTCAAGAAAATATTATCTTCAGTCCCATTCAGTTAAAACCAGAAGTAATTAAAACAAGTGTTTTGCATGCAAAAAACATTACAATCTTTGCAAAAACCATTACCATCCTTTGCAAAGATTGGAATTAACAGACCCACACTCAGAGCAGCAGAGATTTCCTTAAAACATGAACTGTTCTAAAAAAGACCACCTGCCACATAAATTTTACAAAGAAGTAAAAAATATTCCTTAACTCCTCACATGTTAAAGGACTTAAAATTTGATTTATAAAGGCATATTTACACTTAAGTATCAGCAATTGTAATGTCAAAGTTTTCCTCTTAGGATAGGTATGTACACACATACACATCTATATAGAATAAGAGCTACTTTTCCCGGACTGCACTGAAAAGACAAAATGAGTTCTCTGTTGGAAACTTGCTTTGGTATAGGAGAGTAATTTATATGCATGATTTTAAAAAATTAAGAGGGAAAAAAAAAAAAAAAAACAAACGCAAAAATACTTCAAACTCAAACATTACCACATACCCATCTAGGCTGGACTGAAATGGGGGAGAAATAATTTTGCTAATTTAATTCATTTGCCTTGGAATTCATAAAAACTCCAGAAGATGCCCATGGGCTAGGAAGCTTTACAAGGGCAACACCAGCAGTCGATGTATTACATGCATCGGACCATGTTCATGTGTTCCCAACACTGTTAATTAAGTGTATTGCTTTTAGGTACTATTATGTCCCAAGATATGACAACTGAAGCTTATGATGAGTGGCAACAACTGGTGCTCTGAGAGATTCTGAGCAGTCACCGAAGGGTTTATGCAGCTTGGTCACCCATTACAAATGAGCTGACCCAATCAGTAACTGCTCCTGCAGGGATGGTCTCATTATTTTACTTTCCCCTGGGGGACAGAAAGGTTTCCTGTGGTTCTGGTAGCTGAATGAAGGGAATTTGAGTTTGGGTACATGTAGTCACGCTGTATTCTTGCCAACATCCCTCTGCTGGGGCTGGTTATGTGACGGTAGAGGCAGCAGTATGCCACAGAAGGGAAGAAGTGTAACACCAGAGGGGCCCAGGACCAGGGTAAGCTGCAGGATGCATGCAGCCTGTGATCACAGCACTATGTCATGGAGTGCAGGAAGCTAGGAGTTAAGAATATTAGAAAGCAGGGCTCTGTCAAGAGACAGTTGATACTGGTGATGAATACGAGAAGCACTACTGTAGTGACAGATGAAGACCCAACTCTTCTCTGCTCAGCTCACAGGAAACTTTACAGACCTCAGTGCACAGAGGGCTGGAGGAGAGGGGGAGCAAAGGTCTGGCCCAGTAGATGCAAAGATTAATGTCTCATTACAAAAAAAAAAAAAAAATTAAAAAAAAAATCCAGTAAAAGTACAGGAGCCCAGGTGCTCCATGGAAAAAACTGCAATCAAATGACAAGTTCAGAGCAACTGCCAGGATCATATAAGCTTTTTTTTTCCTTTTAACAGATGCCACACTCCATTTTTTCCCCCAACACCTGCAGAATTTTTAGTAACTTAAAATCAGTTTACTCAGTGGGTATTATACATTTACAGCAAAGTTGTTGCAAATCTAATTCACAGAACTGTGCTATGAACTTCATCAAGAATGCATCTGAAAAGCTACACTACTTCCAAGACAAATAGTACATAAATAGCTCTCATTCTTCCCACTTTGTCAGCATCTTCAGATTTTTATTTACACCCATAGCACCCTGCTCCCACGAATTTGTACTGTAAATGGCTAGTTTCAACAAAATTTGACAGAAGTTTCAAGGATGATTTTCATGAAAGTTGTAGTAATGAGCTTTTGGCAAACTAAAATGAGAGAAACTGGTGACCCCATCAAGGTTGAGGTCTATTAAGTGTGTATTTCCTTCTTGGCAGTAGCCAACAAGCAATATGGATGCACACAGCTACAGAACAGCTACCACAGTTTGAAGTGGGGATGTCACAGGACACCCTGGGAGGGTAGAAGGGAATGATGGTGTTTGGTGGCTCATCTGGACAAAAAGATAAATCATAAGAAATACATGTTCCACTAATTCTGCTACTGCCAAGTTTCTTTTTTTCAAAAGAAATGGAAAAAATTACAACACAAAAGTTTAAGGACATTGTGCTATTTTGTATTAATTCCATCCTTGTTCCTATCATAAGACTGAAGTTAACACTGTAAGTCTAACATGTGTCCTGCAGTGTACTACTACAGCCCCATAAAACATATTTAAAGTTTAAGGTACAATAATCAATGCTGTATTCACTAAAAGAATCCATCATGCAAATGAAGTGCTCTGCTGTCAGACCAATAGCTTATTGAGACAAATTAAATATGGAATTCACTGTGAAACAGAAGAGCCTGTATCAAACACTTTTAAAAAGTCATTAACTTCCAATAGCTTTCCTTGCAAACAAATGTGCAAACAGTGTATCAGCGTAGGCAAGAATGTGTTCAGTTAGTTGGAAAGTGTTAGTTATCTTTAGTACAGAAGCCTCTCCTGGTTAGTCTGCACTAATCACACTGTCATTTGAGATAGCACCTGAATAATTTCCAAATTATTTCTGTTTAAGAATTTCATAGATGAATTTTCTCACAATTCGAGATCTTGGCGGCTTCCTGTTGTGTTGGAACAAAAATGCGTAAGTTGATATTCAGCTTGCCTTGTAGGAGTTGTGCTTGGGCTAGAGGGAGGGGGGAGAAAGTGTTATATTCAGAACTCTGTATTAAGAGGAGTGCAGTCAGACAAGACAGGCTTAAGTGATTTAACAATTCTCTGCTGTTCAAGGGGGCTAATCCTGCCCCCTTTTGCTCAGTCAGAGGCCTCTCCATCTCTCTTGCATTGCTTTGGCACTCATTGAATTCTTCCATGAACTGACTCATTGTGCCAGTCTGAAGAATTATTACCCAAGATGGTTTTTGGTCATATTAGTGGTTGAATTGGTTCATTAAGGGAGTAGATGAGCATCAAATTTAGCACCAGAAAGATAGTAGAGCACAGCCTGCTGCTTTTTGGCAAACTGTTAGGTAGGTTTAGCTACCTTGTTCAGCTAAACAAGTCACTGCCCGTATTTCTTTGTCACATGCCAAGGAAGTTTACTGTTAATTTTAATGCATAGTGTACTGCACAAATTTATAGCTTCTGAAAAGTTGTTGTGCTCCAGGACTTTAGTCAGAAATCTTTTTAAAATTCCAGCTAACTACACAGACAAAACTAAACCTGAAAGCAAAATTTGTGGCTCTGCTTCTCCTACCTTTTCCAGTACAGTAATAAACATCCTTTTATATGCAACCGGTTGGCTATAAGTTCAACTGCCAAATCTATATTTAAAATTTGTTTTTGTAAAACATGCATAAATTGAACCATGCATGTACCTAAGTACTACACTTAAGAAGGTACCTAATCAAGACATTTCTAAGTATATAGATGTATTAGTAATTTTATTACATTTTTAGGTAATTAACTTGTCATGCATATTCTTGCACCTCTAATAGATGTAAGATTTATCCATTCTTTCAAAAACATTGTTTAATCCCTGAATTGCTGAACTCCATTCTGAAAGAGATTTAACAGACTTTGCTTGCAGCAAAGTCTTTACAATTGCTTAGGGCCCAGTACAAACTGTATTGACCACTGGAACCATAACAAAGAACAGCAACAACCCTACAGCTACATGTGAAGGCTGCCCTCAGAGTACCCACAGCAGGCTCTGCATTTCATCATACCAGTGAGAAGAGCTATAATAAGCTCTCTTTTATATAGTTCATGACATGAGAGGCATATCACAGAAGTGGCTAGAACAAACAACACGAATTGTTAGATGTGTATGTTGAGAAAGAGTCGGATTAACTTCTTTGAGATCACACAGAAGTATCCTTAATAGTGGAGGGGGGGAGGGGAAATACAGACCCAACCATAAGAGACAATGACTCAAGTTTTGTTTAAAAGTTTCCAAATTCTTTAATAATAGATAACGTCAACCTGTTACAGTCTCAAGATCTAATGCCCTGCAAAGCTAGTGAGTCTTGATCTAAATACCCTTGTGTGATCTGCAGTCAGCCTCGAGGCAAATACATACCATTACTTTTAAGAGGATCAGATGCCTGTCAAAAAGGGTTTTAACACAGATTTCCACTCCCACACACTAGTGAAATATACAGATTTACTAAAACAAGTCTTCAGTGTCACTTGTGCTTTCCTTAAAGCAGAATTTTCTTTACCAGGAATTAGGGAAACTTCATTTAGTAAAAATAAATTGTTATAGTAAACATATGGGTGTGGCAGTATTAGCACTGGTTAGCAAATAAATACTGAATACTAAATACTGAAAGCAAATAAATACTTCCTCGCTTCAGAGATACTGAGAGGGACACCATGTCTGTTACTTACTCATCAAAAATTTAATTCAGGAAGGAAAAATAAAATTAGAATATTAAAACTGGGGTTTTAATGCCTTATAAATAGAAGCTTTTCAGCTGACCAAGTGCATGTCCAAGTCACTTCAAACAGACAAACCACCTCACTCTTTCAGTTTACCTACACTACCCTGGTCACCCAAGTCAGACATGCAATCACCTAAAAAAAACCCAGTGATTAGGCAACTCCAGAGCTAGTGTATGCAGCAGTAAAAGTGTAAAAACTGATGGAATGTACCACTACACACAAGGTCTGCAGTACATTTCAAAAATTCTGTTTATTCATAAGTTAAGAGATCCTTTAGGAGTCAAATAATACAAGCGTTTTAAATGAAAAACTTAAAAATCCTCAAGTCCTGTAACTCCCAGGATCTCTGTTCAATATTCAGAAAGGGTGTTTGTTTTTTTTTTTTTTTCCCCCCACTTTGAGAGAATTTATAATTATTTCCATTTCATTGACATAAAGGACCTAGAATGGTAAGTGAAATCACTCATCTGAACAACAGAAACCCAGAAGCTCAGTTTTCCTGGCAGATCAGCAAGAATTGTTTGGAATCTCATGCACAGCAAAACAGCTTTTCTGGCTTCAACAGAGCCTTGCATTAGGTCCTGGACCTTATGTTTACTGACAGCACAGAAGCCATAAGCAGTCAGCATCGAGTGGAGAAAAAGGCAAAAGGCATCCTAGGGCCTGGAGAGTTATTATAACTACTCTCCAGTCTGATGGATAAGAAGGGTTGCTGAAACAGAAAAGATCACTACCCTCAGGATACTCTGAATTAACTGTTTCGGTTTTATTTGGTTGGGTTTTGGTTTTTTTTAAGTCTTTTTCTACACATGTAAACAACAAATATTTAGCTATAATGAGAAAAGCTGATAGAACATCATCATCATCATCAGTGGAGTCAAAGTTCCCAGACTTCTCAAAGTAAAAAAGTACAATACTGCCACACCATGTAAGAGCAAAAAATAATGCAGCACTCACTTTTTTATTTCTCGGAGGAGCATCCGAATGAGGATGGTCTGCAGTGGCTCAATCATCAATTTTCTCCACATATCAAGAGCTAGCTGTCAGGACACAACACATGTTTACATCAATAAAAAATACCAAGTACCTTAAAACAATACCAAAGATGATACAACTCTCTGTTCAGAATTTTTAATATTAAATTGTTAGATACTTTCTTCTTTATCTTTTTTAAATGCTTTTGTTAGCCTGCCCCTCACTCCCACTTTGTCAATATGTTAAAGTATTATTTTTGCACTTTTTCCTCTAAAACATCTGCATTTGGATGAAGATCACACACATAAGTACTAGCAGTGCCAGGCAGAATTTCTAGTCAGGAAGTGTCTGAACTCTTTTTTCCTTGTCTGCATTCTTCCTACACATCTAATTGGACTCATTTATTCCTTGGTACCATTCTTTCAAGGATTCTCAAATGCACAAAAGGGCCCTAAGCAAGTTGGCTACAAAGGCAGGTTTTGAGTATATACATACACAAAACATCTCCACTGTAATAAGTAACATGCCTTTCTACCTGAAGCATTTGAATGTGTGCAATCACCAGTACTTCGAAAATGACAGCAAAATAAGCCTTATGTGGCAAAAGGGAGTGGCTCTTGACCAACTTGTCAGAGGTCAGAGTCAAAGATACAGAACCCTTATCTCCACCACACAGACTCCAAACTAAAATGCATACAGCTTAAGCACAGTCACTGGCAAGCTGATATTTGGCTTAAATGGAATTCAATCACCTTCATATTAGAGGTATCAGTCAAATGGTCTCTAGTATCTCATACTCTTGAGGGTGAAGTAACTGTTTCCAAAACATACCTTTTTAGAAACACAACTGCAATCATTCAAAGTTTTTACATTTAAGTCAAAATCAGATTTAAAGCCTGAAGGGGATAATGTGATCCCTCATATGGGGGGAATATTTGAGACCTCTAAAAACACCTACCAGTGACTAGTAGACTTCCGAAAAATGAAATTACCAAAATCAGTGGGGATAAAGGGAAAACTGCTGCTAAGAAAGCTTTGACAGAAGCAAGTCCTTAACTGTAAAAATTAAAATATTGATCAGGTATGTCTTAACTGAAAGTAGGCATCTAGCTATGGATTAGGAATCCAACATGATCCACTTTGAGAAACAAATCTTCCTTTTGAAGAGCAGACAAATGAACTTGCTCTGTTACAGCTACCTAGTAAATCCATGCTGTAAGACAGGGTACAGAAGTCTGGGAGGTAAAGCTGACCCAACTGCATCATAAGCAGGTTCAAAGAAGAGGTAAAGGTTTGCTTACAAATCAAAAGAATGTTTTGAAATCAAAGTTGTCTTAGGAGTAGTTTTCACTGTCTAGCTTTGTGGAGAGTGGTAGCAGAACAGTTAGAGGAAAATAGGTTCCCTAAGACATCAGGAACTCATCCAGCAGAGAATGCTGAAAGAAGCTAGTTCTGGAGGATAAGCAAGCACTGACACATCTTGTGACTATGAGGTAAAGGGGGTGACCTCAGGTAAATCTATTCTGCAGTATGGCCTCTGAAATGCAGTCTCTGGCATGGTCCCCTTCACATGATGTACCGATCTGAAACAGCTTCAAGCAGTTTGTTGGAATTTTCTTGTCAAGTGAATTACAGACCAATCAATCCAGCAACTATGTGTTAGTTGAAGAGATTTCTTCCTCCCTGAAGAGTGGGACTGATCTTATCTCTTCACCTAGACTGACAACACAAAACATGGCAGTTTCCTTCATTTTCCAGAATCTGTTGCCCCATGATGGCAGAAAAAATAAAGTAAGGCACATCTTAACTTTACCTTCTAGCTAAGGGCTCTCACAGGGTCAGTGAAAACTCAGAAGTCTGAAACTCATGATAGGAAATCAACTCAGAAAAGCAGTATCCTTCACTCTGCATTCATCATATACAGACAGAACAAGAAAAAAAAGTCTCAGGCAAGCACTGGCAGACTATTTTCACCAACTGATCTCATCCTGTATTTTTCCTAGTACAACAATTACTGAATGTCTGGAATACTTATTGTGATGATAAACTGTTTGAAGCCATGCCCATACACTTCACATACACACTTCTGGTCTCTTATATGTACCTACTGTCACACACCCCTGAAGAACCAAGCAAGCATGTACTTGTTTAACATTACTGAAAAGTTCCCAAAGTTTCATTAGAACACAGGAGCAATGCTGAGACAGAAACTCCAGTACACAGACAGTACAGTTTTGCTTCTAAAAATACTGGGCATTGTTCCTCTAATTCCATGCTGAGACTGAAAAGAACTATATATAAAATACACATGTTTGTTCTGGGGTAAAGGAGAGATCATCTCAATCCCCTAAAATGGATAAATTGTAATTCCTTCCATTCTGAAGTGACAAACAACAGAAACAGACTTTTGTCAAAGCCTATAGTCCAATCCAACAAATAAAAGAGAGAATCCTAAATAGGAATCATAGCAAAAGAGAAAATGCTTTCAAAACAAAGACTTGAAAAACTCATGAAGCGCCTTGCAGGTCAGGAAATGTGAAGTATTTTATTTCTGGGGCAATAAATTCACCAAAACCAGTGCTGCAGTTTAATGTATTAAACTACTTGAGTGGAGGACTCAAGTCTCCATTCCTTTTCAGGGAAATGGAGTAACTACCATAAGCCTAATCCTACATCAGTAATAAATATTAACTTTACTACCTCAAGATCCAAACTTTACCTCCCACTGCTACAGAATACAAAAAGTATTTGGTAGAGAGAAATAGGAGTCTTGGGGAGTGATATAATGAAGAATTCATTAGTAGAATTCCAGACATCATTATCTGAACATCTTCATTAAAAACTGAAGGCTGCCAGCTATAGTTAAAAGAATCATGACCCTGCCTATAACCTGCCCAAACAACGAACGAGGGATGTACCGTCCTAGGATCAACTGCTGGGAAGTTTGAAGAGAAATGTGTGTCATTGTCCTTCCACCTCCCTTATGATTCCATAAATATGAGGAAAGCAGAACACCAAAAAAAAAAGCAGAATTATCAGGTCTGCTGTCTTTTCTTCTTTGATAAACATATTCTAGGGCAGAAAGCTATGGACACAACTTGCTACTGCAATCCTTTGGGTGATACCTCAGAATGGAATAGCACACTGAAACAGAGGCAGAATTCTTTAATACATTAGCATCACCCAGTTCCAAGAAGTCCAGACCTCTTCTCAGCCTCCAAAGCAGCTGAACGAAGAAGTCATTCACACAGCCCTAAGGACCACCTCTGACACTCATGGGAACAGAATGGGCCAAATCTCAGTCTGAGGAAGTAAGGAATGACATTCCTGTTATTTTGAAGGTACCACAGTGTAGCAATGTACACTTACAAGCTCTGATTAGCAAGACATGGAGACAGCACAGGTAGACAAGAAAATTTCCTTTCCTGAATTGCCTTGACTTAGTGTATCCTGTTTCTGATGTTTTTTTTCAGTCTGTCTCCAACCCATCAGAGGATTAGCAATTTCAACTGGCAATGCCATCTTCATCAGCTGGGTCAGAAGCACTGATGATGATTCTTCATCCATCAAAGTTTTTCCTTACTCTCAACTACAGACAGCAGAGGTCTCCCACTTAATGAAATCCAAGAGCTAAAACACTAATCACTGACAAGTCAAGTTCTGACATTAAGGAGGGAAAAAAAAAAAAAAAGTGTTTTCTCTAGTTCTTCAAACCAAAAAGTGCTCACTTCCCTTTTAGAGAAAAAGATAATGTATTGCACTTTTGCTTTTGCTCTCTACACCACTACAGATAACAGAATAAAATGAATTCTGCAGGTAGCACTGTGTATATATACACAGACAGAAAGCAAAAAGATGCACAGACAAGCATTCAAAGAAATGTTTCTGCTCAACTGCAGGACTGTGGGTTTGTTCTGATTCAGACTCAAAACGTGTTTTCAAAATCTTAAGAACATACTGAAACATCATGTTTTGAGAAATTTGAATTTTTTTTTTTTACTGTAAAATTGTCTTATTTTACTTTCTTATATTTCATAGTAACAGTAGCCATGAAGTGAAAGAAACCATGTACACTGTGCTTCTGCACAGCCAAAGTACACAAAATGTATCTAAGCACGCAGTCCTACCTGCTGATAATTTTCTTCATTTTATAGATATTTAAAAAATTACTCTCAACTTCTCCAACTTACTTCAGTAACCATGTCAACACCCTTGTGCTTCCTCTGGATTTTTTTTTTTTTTAAAGATAAACCCTCTCTATATACTTTTGTCCACTAATCTTTTTCTTTCAAAGTTTCTGAGTTGCTATAACAGAAACACAAAACAGCTTCCATCAGAAAATAAGATGTAGAGAAGACCAATCTCAAAAAAAGCTGTTACACATTATGATACCAAGAAACAGAAGCATAAAAGTAGCATTTCAAGGGTTTCCAAAAACAAAAGTACTGGTTCTTCAAAATATTTTCTAGATAGTAATGTCACTTAATAAACCAAAGAATTTTCTGCAATGTGGTATCACAGAAAAGTCAAAATTCAAAAGGACAGAGATGGACTTGTAGTGCTTCTCAATACAGTTCCTATACACTCCCACTTCCAGAGATACCTACCTCCCCTATTTCCATCAAGGGCTCATTCATATCCACCCCTCCATAGCCATACTGAAGATCAGCTTCAGTCAGTTTGTTCTTCTTAATAAACTGTGTGTTGAGGTACCTATAGAAATGAAGATTCTAATCAAAACAGGCCAATGTTAAGCTTTTCATTTTTAAATATATTTGGAATTGTGGAATGTCTTATACATCATAAAAGATAATCTCTTTTAACCAATGCTGTTGCTATCTATAGGAAATTCTTCAAATATAAAATATTTCAATTGAAAAGACCTTACATCATACTAAAACAGTACAGTGTTAGTAATGGAGATATAGTCTGATATATTGCTGTCAGCATTTTCCTAGTGTACAACATACTTGTGTAAAAATTCAAACTTTCAATATACACTGTTGTATTACTCATACATGTATATGCAAAACAATTGCTAAATTCTGAGCTGTTGACTAGAATTACAGTGATAATAGATTATCTTTAATGACAGAAAAGTATTCCCAAATAGTAGATATTTTTTCTGTAAAATGTGTTTTCTTGTACCAATACTGTTCATTATTTTCCATTTCTCTCAGACTGAAACACAAAAATAGTGTCAATATTCTTTGTCAATAGTGCAAATTTTTGCCAGTTATGATCCCTTACTCAGGTCATGGTAATTAGCAAACAGCTGTATTACAAGTTTTAAAAATAAGAATTTGCAGAAATTATTTAGCAGATATAAAGAAGTGTTATAAAAGTTTTTCTTACTTTAGTATTTATTTTTAAAAATGCATACAATAGTAAAGAACAGAAAATGGTTTAAGATTTTTAAACCGAACCACTCTCCTTTCCCAGATAACTGGGAAAAAAATTACCATCTTTCACAACTACATTTGTAATATATTTTATATGCTAGTTTTTAAATTAGAAAATTGACCTTTTTTGGGTGGGTTTTTTGGTGTGTTAGGTTGTGGGATTTGAGGGGTTTTTGTTTGTTTTAACTTCCAAACCAAATAACAGTATTGAGTTGCCTAGTTTCAGACACTGAAGAGAGCCAGATTATGGAAACACTTTAAGAGATTCAGACTTCAGAGTCTGCACCAGCCTAGTGATGTCTGAACACTCTGGGCAGGATGGCAAAAGACAAAGAAAGAAGAAAAGGAGAAACACACTGTGGAAACCTGTGAACTTGAGAGAATTTAGGACACCACAGTGGAGTCCAAAGAAGGAATCCTTGTGACAGTGAAGTGGTGACAAACTGAAATATAGTGGCCTAAACCTACTTTCAGACTCCGGAGTCTTATTGATAGTAGAAGAGTGGTTTACAGTCCTCTATAACCACCATAAACTGTAAATGCCAGTCTGTGCAGAAGGCTGCAAGCTCTCCATTTCATGTAAAACTTGTGTTCCAGCTCTTCTGGGTATCTGCACAAGTCTATAGCAAGTATGCTCCTTGATAGTATTTCCCACTCCCCCCCACCCCATGTGAACAAAGGCAGCAGCTGCCATTCTGCTTTTTCCTGTTAAGCTTGTTAAAAAAGAAAGCCCGATGCTCTCCTCATTCACACCCTCTCTCTTCCACCAGCAGGTGCCTTCTTTACAAACCCAGATCAGGCAACTGACCCATCCTATAACTCACGTAGCCACAAGCAAACGAACCAGTTTACCTACATCAGCTACCTCTGCAAAGACCTACCTGCTTCAAGCAAGAAGGGAGTGGCAACCAGCAAGCAGCTAAAGTCAATCGTGGCAAGAGTGTCACCACACTCTGCCTCAAAATCAAAACCAAATTTGTCCACATTTCCTCTCCCCTTTTACCATCAACTTCCAAAACGAAGCACACACAAATAACTGCTAAGAATGTGCTAACATCATCTCAGGACTTCCACTGAATTAATTTTTAACCTTGAATACCTTATTTCAAATACTTCACATGCTTCCATTCCACAAAGAAGTTCAAAAGTTTGGAATTTAGAAGAGCATTACAAGACTCATTCAAAACAAATACCTACTTTACAGTGGAATGCTGAAAGACAGTGTTCCATCCAAATTAACATTATCAGGAAAATACCTGGTACATTAATATTTTTGTGGGCAATTTTTTTCAGATAAAAAGGACTTGATGATTCAGTAAAATAAAAGGATAAGTTCTTCTACATGGAATTGAGCAAAAATAAAAACTGCAAAAATTAATTCCACAATTAGAAGGGTAGCTGATAATTGAAACATGTTACCCAGTAACTTCCACCTAAATTAAGGAAATCCTCCCATTACTTGAAATAAAGGTACAAACCCCAGATTTTCTAACAAATATGATTACAGCATTGAGTCCCTGATAACTCCCAATGTCCAATACTAGTTTTATCTATTATCACCAGATCTAACAAAAACAACTGAAGTACTTTCTTTACTATCAACTGTTGTTTATTCCATCAGTTTTATCACCTTGGTTTAGTGAAGCACGTATGGGATTTTAGTTGTCATCCTGAATCCAAAATTTGTTTGTCCTAGCAAAATGCACCCAAGGGGGTGGGTGAAAAAAAACTAAACCAGAATCAGCACCAAAGAAAGAAAATATTTTCTTGCGTAGCCAGTCACGTGACTGGTCTTGCATTTTATAAATTTTGCTTAAAAGTAAAGTGTCTCACATTTTAATATTTCAATTATTACCTCTCAGGATAGAAGGTTTAAAAAGCACAGATGATAGCCCACCTAAATTTTAAAGGTATATATTTAAAAATAACATTAAGATTACTAGCTGTAAAGATTAATCAGTTTCCATTGCTGGAAGAATTATACAAACTAGATCCAGAGATACAAAGAACTCTAACTGCTTTATAAAACCCAGAATATCTTCTTAGAGTCATCAGAAGTATTTTCATCCAAAACGTTCTCCCAAAACCCAAAAGAAGTGATGTAACACAAATGTTTCCAATGCATGAAAATCATTATGACTCTATTCATTAAGCACTGAATTATTTCTTACCTTCATGTGACACAGTCTTTTAGTTCCCATTATAACATATGTTTTATTATTGAAGAGAAAAATCATACTTCCACAAAGTCATACATTTTAGAGACTTATGAAGAACAGCATATGACAAAACTCAGAATTTCAATACACAGAAATAAAATTAAACCTTAAGGTTAAATTATTTCTAAGAGAACACCTGACATGTACATCTTCTGGACCAAAACACCCTATAGGAAGTGGGAAGAAGAGTTAGAATAGGCAGAGCTGGCATGAAATAAGTAACTGCAGAGTTTAAGGACTTGGCTTCACTTGTGTATGAATACCACTCTACAATCAGTGAGCTACATATAATTACAATCATATACAGCTTCTATATTTGTAGAGGTTGGTTAGTGTGCATAATAAATGCCTTAAAAAAAATATCTGGATTTGTTTAAATACGAAACAAAAAAGTCAGGTTCATATTGCTGGCCAAGTATTTCAATTTGTTTTTATTTATTTTTTAATTTTAGTTTGTGACCACAAGCATGCACGCGCTCAGAAAAACCGTTAAACAAAGCAGAATCAGTGAGATTTAAAAAACATTAAGTAGGATTTCCCCTCATACCAAATCTCTATAGCTAAGTCTCAGCGTGATTTCGATAGACTGGAGAGCTGGGCCAAGAGGAACCTAATGAGGTTCAATAAGAATAAGTGCAGAGTCCTGCACCTGGGAAGAAGTAATAAAATGCACCAGTACAGGTTAGGAGGAGATCTGCTAGAGAGCAGCTCTGTGGAGAGGGACCTTGGAGTCCTGGTGGACAAGTTCTCCACGGGACAGCAGTGTGCCCTTGTGGCCAGGAAGGCCAATGGTATCAAGGGGTACATTAAGAAAAGTGTACGCAGCAGAACAAGGGAGGTCCCCCTCCCCCTCTACTCTGCCCTGGTAAGACCTTACTTGGAGTATTGTGTCCAGTTCTGGGCTCCCCATTTCAAGAGGGACAGAGATCTACTCAAGAGAGTCCAGCGAAGGGCTGCGAGGATGACTGGGGGACTGGAACACCTGCCTTGTGAGGAGAGGCTGAGAGACCTGGGGCTTTTTAGTCTGGAGAGAAGACTTAGGGGGGATCTAATTAATGTGTATAAATATATGCAGGCTGGGTGTCAGGAAGGAAAGGGCAATCTCTTCTCACTTATGCCCTGAGATAGGACACGGGGCAAGGGTCACAAGCTGGAGCACAGGAAGTTCCACCTCAATGTGAGGAAGAACAACTTTACTGTAAGGGTTCCAGAGCACTGGAACAGGCTCCCCAGGGAGGTTGTGGAGCCTCCTACCTTGGAGACTTTTCAGACCCATCTGGATGTGTTCCTGTGTGACCTGCCCTAGACTAGATGGTCCTGCTCTGGCAGGGGGGTTGGATTCGATGATCTCCAGAGGTCCCTTCCAACCCCTAACGTTCTGTGATTCTGTGAAGTCAGTGACACATTAAGGAACTAAAGTTTGAAAGCCTAGGATGGATTCCATCACATCTGTTCCCAGTCTGCTAGCAATAATTTAATAGACTCTACAAGACCCCACATACATTTAACATAACAGTAAAAGGTCTTGAAATCCTTTATAAATCCTCACATCATATTACCAAATAAGTACAATATTAAGCATCTCATAAGTTATATTTACCTGCAGGGTATCAGATGTCTAACGGACATGAGAATGTTCAACCTACAGTCAGTGGAATTAAAATCCAAATCCTACTAAACCCAAAGCCATCTCAATATAGTTATAATTGTAATAACCCATGAATGGGCGAGTTTTACATCTATAAGTTATCACCAGTGGCAATGAAACATTTGCAACTCAGGAAACAATACAACTACAAAAATAACAGGGGTTGGTTGTGTTTATTTATAGACTTGTCTGTAATCTACTAAAACAACAGTAAAATCGTCTATTAGTTTCTGAAGTTCTCAGAAATCATGAGAAATTTTCACTCCTCCAAACCCTGCAGTCCGAATACTCACCTGAAAAGACCAAACTCAAACTGCACAGAGCCTTGACTAAAAGACTCTTCCAGAGAGGAGGGCTTTTTTTTTTTTTGCCAAGGCACATGGCTAAACTTTGAAACAAACCATGCTGGCTCAACTGGACAACTTCAGTACAATGACATCCTTGTAAACGTACACCTAGAATTATCAGCTACTTCACTGCAGCTTTGATTAGCATACTTGACACTGCAACACGATAAAAAGAGGCAGAATATATAGTAATGAAGAACAGTAGGAATCATCTTAGATCATTACTTCAGTGGTAAGGAGTGCACAAAATAAAAAGTTGGAGCATTTATTGCTTTTTTCTTGTGTTCTGCTACCATAACTGTATGCTCTCCAAAACTGATCTGGGTCAATTCAGTTACTGATATGTTTAAACAACACTCTTAAACTTAAGCAGCAGATCATTCTAATAATTTCAAAAGTTTAACAACTCATTTGTAAAGTTTACCTGTATAAACAGTCCATATAGTCTGCCCCTTTGCTATACTCTTCCCAGTACCTGTGATACATAACCAGTACTTGTTCTTCAGCTTCCAGTACTCTCTGTGAAGAAAGACACACACGCCCCCCCCCCCAAATTAGTATGGAAATAGCACAGAAGGTTACAACAGGATTATAATTTTGGAATAACAATCACATATTCAAAATTAAGACCACACCTAAAATTTAAGGGGTCTAAACATAACATTGTGGCAATGACCAGAGAACTAACAAATCTTCACACTACAAAGTTTTGGTCAGCCAGCTACAGCACCTGAAGTTCCTTTATTTTGCATTAAAAAAAAAAAAAAACAACTCTATAATGTATTCTTTTCTATTTCTCTTTACAGAATTACTTGCATGAATAAGCATGGTTCATATTCTCACATGACACTGGGGGTAACTCACAACTACTCCCTCAGCGACACAGACCAATTTAAAATTCATGCAGCCACATGCACACTGAAGGAGTTGCCTAATTATAACCACTTAAAATCAGTATGCCTTACTGGTTAGAGAAGCCCTTATACTTATCACGAATCCTGGAATAAAACAAGTTTAACAAAGCACAGATGTGTGCCAACTTGAAACAGACCTAGACGCAAATCTTCTGGAATTTAAGTGAACCGTCATCTAAAAAGCTGCTGATGCACTGAACTTCTCAAAGTACATTCATACTTCAGAAGGAATAAGTTCAACCATTTAAACTAATAACTATGGTTTCTGCAGGAGGATGAAAACCTAGGAACTCAACTAGAAATATCTCTAGAGCATATAATTTTAAATTGGACTCAAGCAGCAAAGAAGCCTATGCAAAAATGACTTAAGAGAAAGGCTAGCAGACAAAACAGAATCAAGAGTGCTTTCCTCTGCCAAATGAATTTTGCCAAGGTTTTCTAACACTATTTCAAAGACATATAGTAGATAGCCAATTTTAAAAAAAATCTTGAAATATGTTTTACCACTACTTCCCACAGCCTCTACTGTTTTGGCGCCTGCCTGATTAACCCAAGTGGCCTCCTTCAGCTCACTAAATAGATGAGGAAGAACTTTTTTGGCTGAGTTGTTCAACACTCTAGTGAACTCATTCACTGCCAAAGTGTCAGAGGTATCCTCTCTGCAACCACTGGAACTACCTATTAAGACACCCACCCTGTCTTGTCAAATACACAGGTACCTAACCTCAAAAAATACCATCAACCCACACCACAGTACTAGCCAGAAACTGCAATTCTTCCTGACCTATGCAGACACCAAAGACAGGTGGACACCTTCTTTAAATCTACTTCTTTTACAGAAATACAAGGAGACCCTATTCATCTCAACATAATGAATCACACTTCTGTGGAAACTAGCTGTCCTAGCTGACAAAAGTTAATTCGCACTATTTTGATATACAAGTACTGTTGTTTAGAATAATAAATAATTTGTTCATTACTTCATCCCCTCACAAGCACTGTTACTTTATTACCTACACATTTCAGACATTTTCTTTAGTAGAGTACATACAGTTTCCAAGGCACTGGAGGAGATACTTCTAATGTTGTAACAGAAGGCTAATTTTGTCATTATCACATTTGGAAATTGAAGACATTCCTGTAACTTGTTTGATTATAAGCATTCAACAGAAAATAATTTACTTTCCAAGGCAATGAATAGTTGATATAAATCATAATAGTTGGCTATAAAAAAAGTTTGTTCTTATGTTGTATGCAGACAGGTATCTATATATCTGTCTGCACCATGTCATATCATGCAAGTGTTGCGTATAACAAAATGTCACCTCTGATTTAATCTCAAAATCTGTGTACCTTCATGTGTACAAAACCTCTCTCTGAAGATAAAAAAGGAGAAATAAAACCTACATGTACATTAGCAACTGCATATGTTACCTTGTGCAAATGGCGTACATGATTTTCCAAAAAAATTTTAGTCTCAGTATAAAGTCTCTCTCCAAGAGGTTCAGGATAGGCCACACACAAAGCATAAATGTCTCTGGGCTCAGAGTCAAGGTTTGTACCTGCTTAAAGTGTGAAAACTTAACAAAATTTAAGACTTACAGAACTTTTTCCCCCACACATACATTTTGGATTTTCTTTCACAGTCAAGCATAAACAATAACATGAAATTAATTTAAATCCTGATTTGTGAACAATCTAAGTATCCACCATTTATAATAAATTTTAAGTAGTGTAAGGGTGAGGGACTGTTAGAGCTAAGATCCTGAAATTACTGATGGCCCCACATTGACATGGCTTCTACCAGTTATTCACAATTAATGTATGATTATGTCAAAGTGAAAAAATCAGCTTTTGTCCAAAATTCTTCCTCTGTATCTTCAGCCAATCTGAAACAGACTTTTTTTGGCTAATGGAAAAAAGCACTAGTTTAAAAATGCAATTAGCCAAGTATACAACAATGTAAACAAAGTGAAGCCAACTTCAAGTTTGCTCATTAAGTCTAGGCACTTGAGAAAAACAAACATGCTAGAAATGATTTAATATACATTGCTTCAATGTAAGCTCTTGAATTAAGGGAAGACACAAGATCTGCCCTCCTCCAGTCCACCTTTAAAAAAACCACATGCCTGTGTGAAAGGAGGTAGAAGACATACGGACAGCTGACAAGTCACCTGCTCAGTCTACAGAACACTGTTAAGGTTTCACCAGTTTTTCCCAAAAGCATGTTTCACTTTTTACAAACAAGTGCTAGCGAAAAGAAAGACATACTGATGTAGGACAACTAAACGGAAATAAGCCTTTATTTGACAAGTGGAATCTCAGAAAGCCTGATCAGACTCTAAACTTGAGTACAGTTATTTCATCTACATCAATCATCTATCAGAATTCTCCTTGCAATGGCAAGAAGCACTAAATGGAAACCAACAGAGCAGGCAACATTCACTGCCCTGTAACAGTAGCTAGTGCTACATCACACCAACTTACGAAGTTACGACCAATACAATATCAAACCAAACTACTAAATTGGTAGGGAAGAATGAAAGGTTTCCTTAATGTAAAGAACAATTGGGTTTTTACACATCTCCCCCACAAAACAAATTTTGCCAAAGGACAGTCCATAGTCAAAGACATCCTGAAGATCATTCAGATCACAAGACTCTTCACTACGCAAATGAAATATTTCCAAGAAAGTAAATTCCAGAATTAGAAATCTTTGTAGGCTACTCACATGCAAAGGGGACAAGATGATCTCTTTCTCTTTAGATCCACAACTACACAAACTGAATCAACAAAACTATTATGGATCTCTGCTACAAGAACAACTTACTTCGAAGAGGAAACAGGCCATCTTCACTGCAGCAGCACAATAAAATAATGGTGGCAGTTTATCTGACAAAGGCAACAAATGCATGTCTCTAAATTTATCTAGCCTCTGTGCCCTAGGCTTCAGTTAGGAGTCCAGATGACTTGGCTGTTGTAAACAAGTTTCTTAGCTGTAATAAGCCTTTTTGAAAACGAAAATAATATCTGTACTGTATGAAAATGCTCATGTTCCAAACAAGACTTTCCTTATTCTAGAGAACAGTCAAATTCTCTCACAAATGAGGAAAGCTGAATCCAGTACTCTTCGTTGACATATGACAGTTTGCATACCTGCTGAAATGAAACAGCTTAGTCCCAGAAGCACTGCCACAGGCACCTCACACATTTTCCTCTAGCAACCAAATGATAAAAAAATCAACACCTAATTCTACTTACTAAGTTTTCTCTGGGTTTCTACAAAAAAGAGACACCATGAGTCTCAAAAGCACATTACAAAGTAGCTTTGCTATAGAGTGTTCACATTCTTGCTCTTTGTACTAGTTAATTCATCTAACTTTCAGTCCAGAATCCAAATTTAAGCGTACTCTTACGAATCTCTCCTTTGAGTGGAGATGAACCATCACTGATATTTTATTCCATAAACTTAAAGTACATTTTTTTCTGTGCTTCTGCCTCTTGGAAGACCAGGAAGAATCCCTTACTGTTCAATAATTTATCTGTAATGGTGAAAGCCATCTGTCCTTCCAGTTCAGCATGTAGTTTTGCAGGGTGAGAAAGGTCAAACAACACTGAAGCCAAATGTCTGCTTAGGGGCCTTCGCTCTGCACTGAGGTCAAGAACACCAAAAGCCTCGTGCAACTGAAGTGCTCCAGTAGTGGCTATTTGAGGGATGTTACCCAGCAATGGGAAACGAAAGCAATCTCTCCTAAAAATTATCATCAACAAGAAAATACTGTATCCAAGGCCATAAAATCTCAAAAATGTTGTCCTCGAGTTAAGGTCATATATTAAAAGAAGGTTTCGAATAGATTTCTTGAAAACCAAAGGAGAGCTTTTGGAAAATCTCTGACTGTCAGTCTTCCTCTCTAACAAAGTGAAAACTCATAGAGCACTTGAGGACTCACAGTCAGAAAGAAACATGGTCATATTAACTTTGTTTCCTTTTCCTTCTATTCAGGCTGGTTCTTATGATAAAGATACGTGTTTAAGCTTCTAGTTCATAATAGGATCCGTGTAAAATGGGGGATTAGAGAAGGGAGAACTAATACACAGAAAAATGGAAATAAGCAGGTGGCCATATTGCATACTTATAAAATGACACTGTTTGCAGTACAGCGACCTTCTTCCCTGGGTACTGTTCATCCTGTTTACCTGGTTGGTGGAAGACCAGACAACAAGAAGATCCTGATGTTCTACCCGTTCAAAAAGCTTTCACTGCTAAAACAGTTACCATGGTACAGATAAACTACCACGCTCTAATCAAGCTTCATCAGCCTCTTAAACAGCACTCCCTACTAGACTACTGAAGCAAAGTCCTGAAACTTATATAAAGCATTCATAATAACTAAATTATTGCAAATAGTATCTCAAATAGAGAAATGTAACTGTCACTCATTTACCAAACAATGAAACAACTCCAGGAACATTTCTTTCTGTAGAGAACCTTAAAGGAAATCTGAAGGTCAAAGATGGCTTAAGATGACTCACAGTTTAAATAAAGTGACATATGGTCTTTCAAGTGATCTTCTCCAGGAGATTTTAACTCTTACACAGTTGTGTGTCCAACTCATTGCCATCCTAGCACTTCAACTTTGAGATAAGCTATATTTAAAGATAACCTGTGTTTAACAATGAAAATACCATTAGAGTCATAAAGAAATCACTATACTCAAGACAAAGTTCAGGGAAGTAGTGAGGCAAAAACAGTTCTACAGTTCTAGAAGTGGAATATGCACAGTACAACCCTCTCATCCCTCAAATACTATTAGTCTGCATACACCATTTGATCCCAGGGGTCTCAAGCAGCACAACAGAAAGAAAACACTTTGAATACCCTGCTGCAGAAAACTGTGATTCTTTGCCATAGCTTATTCTTTGTTTCGACATCAAATTGTTTTGACTGCAGAGAGACTACAAAGCTCAAGTGGTACTACAATCAACAAAATACCTTCATGAATTTCGTTAACACACAGTTCCAATCACTTGTCACCTTTTTATTGTGCTAAGTAGCAAGAAAAACAAAGTTAATATGATATTGCCTTTAAAATACCTGTAAACGTTTAGAAAGGGATTACTACAACTGAATTGAATTTAACAGAGAATAAAAAGCTAACAAAGAACAAGATAATGTATATTTAAATGATACATCTTCCTAAGGTATAACAGGAATATTTCAGTTATTTTTATGTATTCAGAACCTGGGAAAATCTTTCACACCAGCTGTACAGAGCTACCAGTTTCACTGAGTTGTTGAATACTCAGTGAGCAGTTTGTATTAAAACAGAGTTTAGTTAAAGGTAGCAGAAGTACTAAACAATCAAGATTTAAGCTGGAAGTTACTAGTCTCACAAGCTCCCTGGGCCATTCAGCTATACAAAATAAGCTAAAAGGCTCTTGCCTGTGCCAAATTAGGTACTAATAGTGCCACTTTCCCAGGAACATAATTAAGAGATGATAGTAATGAAGGTCTTACGAATTACATGCCAAATGTTTCTTCCAAGACTACTTCCTGAGTCTGCTATTCATAAAAGTTCTCCTTCTGTTGTTCAATCAACTGGAGCAAATCCCAAAAGAGGATAAACTGCAGTCTTGTGTACGAGGCCCCCACACAAAAAGTTCTAAGTGCAACAGTGTGACAACAGGAATCAATCCAACATCTGATTCAACTGACTTCAGATTTAAATCTATTTTAGGTGCCCTTGTTTAAATGTTTAGAGCTCTAACCTACAGAACTTAAACACCTGTCAAAGACTGAAATATGCAGTTCTCAAAAACTGCTTAGAAAGAATAACTACAGCACAATTTGTCAGCATGTAAGTTGACCACTAATGAATTAAAGAAGTCTGTAAATTTTGGAGTAATTTAAACTTATTTCCAAGGCAAGGTGAAGAGTCATGCCCTCAGAAATTAATTATGAAGCTTTAAAACTAAACAGTTCCTTAAAGATTATTGCAACACAGAACAAGGCTCCACAAAGGACTATAAACAACTAAGTTTTTCTTTAGTGTATTTATACACACGCACACACTAAAAACACGGGCATGTGGGAAACCAATTGTGAGAAATGGCAGCATGTTCAGAAAGAGAAAAGACTTCAGATTCTAGCTCCTGCACACAGAATAAGCTAATGTTGTAAAAATCTCATTATAAGAATCTTTTCAGAAGCTTCTTTTTACACCTAGAAGAATTAACAATTGCATAAGTCTAAACCATTCTTCCCCCCTATAATTAAACTAAACTTGGTCAAATTGCTATGGAATAGCTGCAAAGCCTCCTAAAATTCTCTCATTATTGGCCCCACTAATGGCATAGAATGCACAGACACAGGGCACAGTCTAACTGGTTAGAACAGTTAAGACTTCTTTGAAAAGAAGTTCACAGAAACTTTAATCTTATAAAAGATTACAAGTCCATCTTACATGTCAAATGTGAACCTTTCACTACAACAATATACGTACAGCTTTGACTTGAACAGAAAAACCATATGATCACAGCTTATTATTTTTAAACAGAGCTTAACTCTCAGGAATAGAAAGGCAGCAATAGCAGAGGGAATGGCAAAAGGGCTTTTTTATAAACCCTTGCTACAGAAATGTCCAGTATATCAGTACATTTAGAATTGTGAAGAAAAAGGAGACATCTTTAAACACAACAACCTGTTTTGCCAATGACCAGGCCTAACAGGAACGACACAACCAGCAGGAAGAGAATCCAATACGCAGACTGTATTGTAGACACAAATGTTATGAGATGAATGACCGCTGGGGGTACAAACAGATCAATCAGCTCATACATGATCCACGCCACCCCCAACAATCCCACAAAGGATGCAACTCAGCCCACAACAGGTGGTACAAACAGTGAAATGAGGCTTCCCATAGTTGGCATGGGAAACAGACAAACCAGCAAGTTAAATGCATAAGAAAAAGGTGCCCACATGGCGACTCTCACCTGATCGACCTGCGTTCGCAAAGGCCTAAACAGACCAGGGCCCAGCTCCAGGGAGAGTCAGGAGGTCTGCCCTGAACCAGGAAGCTCTGGGGAGTGCACTCCACAGACAGACACTCCTGACTCCCTGCAAGTGGTCCCAGCTTTTATCCCCAAGCAGACACCTGACCTTTGTCAACTCAATGCGGTTGTGCCCTTGTGCGTCCCCCTGCGGCCCCGGCCGCACCCTGGGGGGAAGCTATAAGGCAAACTCACCTCCTCTGTATGAAGGGCTGTGGGAATCACCCATATGTCAACCTTAATTTGGGATCTCGGGGTTCAAACCCCAGCATTTCACAACCTTACCACCTCCCATATCTCCAAATTTAAAGATGAGCATTCTCTGCCTTAGGTGTTTGCCCTGTTACACATTCACTTCAGTACAAAAAAAACCCTCATTATCAGAATAGGGGAAATTCAATGCACGGACATTTGTGAACAGCTATGGCATCAGCTATAGCTTATATAAGACCAACTAAAAGCAAGTAAAAGTCAGACACATTTACTTTTTATTACTGGGGTGATTTTCACAGACTACTTCCTAAATATGCCAAATTTCTCATCCCTTTCAGTATATCCACCAACCCACAGGCTTAATAAGAGATACCACCTTACAACAAGCTTCTGATGAAGACCACTGGAATTGTTACCTACCGCAGGCCTGCTCCCTGCTAGACACACCACACAAACCCATCAAGCCAGGTCTGCACTTAAAGGATACGAGAAGCGATCGTTCCATGTTGCTCTTTCCACATAATCCAACATAACAACAGCTTTAATTGTCGTTAGAAGTTTATTCCATGTTTCATCAAAGTCAACTACTCGTGGTTTCAAGGACATTGTGGGGCTTTAGTGTTAATCTGTAGAAGAAATAAACGTCAGACAACATTGTATCTTCACTGAAAAATTAAAAGGAATTTTTTTTTTTAATTTAAACTTTGCTGACTGCTGCACCACCATGATACAGCAACACAAAGAACATTCCCGCTTCCCCCCTCCCAAAATCAAGCTCATAAGCCCTTATTTTTAACATTATGGAATTGAACATTAGTGTTGCATTAATAGTCTATAACATAACAACAAGTAATCTAACAATATTGTGCCTCAAGTTCACCATCTTACAAAGCTGCCCACAGAACAACACCATATGAAGAAAATTTTCCTGTAAAGTTCTGTTTATTCACTTTCATGTAGACCGTTTCAGATGTAACAAGAGAGAATTTTGGGCAGGAACACACTGAACATATTACTAGAGTATCTGAAATTACTGTTGTCAGTTTGTAACCTATGTTCACCTCAAGCTTTCATGAGACATTTCTGGCGTTATATTTAAAAAGCCACAAGACCCAATAGCTTTCATCAAGATGACAGAAAGAAAACGCATCTAAACACAGAGCACTACACAAAGCATGTGCAACTCATTGCACTGTGCAGCAGACAAACAGTGAATTCTTTCAAATAAGAGATGGCTTGAAAATACAGAAGCTGTTAGCAGTACCGTATAAAAAATATTGGAAGATACTTTTTCAAAGAAAAACATTAAATTACTGAAATAAAACAAGGAAAAAAGATGGGTAATTTTTAAAAAGAGGTCTGAGAGAAACAGCTGTGAAGGCCTCTTCTTTGTTTCTATTTGTCTCTGTCCTGTGCACCTAATCTAGAAAGCACCTGATGTGTGACACGGCATGCACAAAGCAAGTCTAGTTCCTGCTCAGAAACACCACGCTGTAAGACCAAAACAACACATGGAAAGAATACTTCTATTTTCATTTTGAATAGATGGACAAGTGACTCTTAACTTGTCTCCCCAGATTGTCAAGGGCAGAAGGGAAAACAGCTAGTGACAAACACTTTTAGCACAAGAGGCACACCTCTACAAGAGAAAGAATCAAATGTCATGCTAAAAAACTATTGCATAACCAGCTTACTACCTTAACCATTACTAGCTCTTCACTTCTTCAGGCAGATTAGTGCTCTCAAACTGCAGGACACATAGCTTCTTAGTTTTTTAAAAGAATAAATAAAAAATCAGATGCAACTTTTACATTGCAGGCATGCAAAATGACATCCTAACTAACCAAGCTCCTTAGCTGCTGTGAATTCAGGAACCTCAGTTGTTTTCATCCACCTGCAACACAACAGTTTAAAAGGAAACTGTAATCAATGTATTACTGAACCCACATTTGCTTTGATTTCACAAAGAAACTGAATAGCAACTCAGTAACATCAAGGAAGTGGTATTATCCTAGGTTTTTTGAAAAGGAAATTTTTTTTTTTAAAGAACTGAAGCTTAGTAAGTGGTGCATAGGTATCTTCAGTTCACTAGAAACATTTAAGCTGTCACATTTTCAACACAGTTATTACCACTTTTGGAATTTAAAAAGAAAGTTTTACATCTGTGTATGTCAGTAGCAGCTTACTACACAGAAAATCAGTGAGAAGTGACAAAGAAAATAGATATCCATCAAAGAAAGTAAGTTGAAAAACAAACTGATACATGTTTCAACGGAACATGAACCTCAGTACAAGTAAACAACAGCAGAGCTCACTTCCTGAAGAGAAACAAAACAAACAGTAGCCCTCTAAAAGCTCTAATAGTATTATTTTTCTGGAAAACACAAGAGTATTTTGAATTGACCACAAGAAAAAAAAAATTATTACAGTCCACAAAAAATTTTAAGACTCCAAAGAAATCCATGTGGCAATGAACTTATACTTCATTGAGTGTTATGGTGTAGGTTGCTATCTCTGAAATACAATTCGTACCTCCAAGGTACAGGAACCGTTCCTTCACAGATAAACAAAACTGAGGGGTGGAAGGACAAAGAAATCGTCCTGCCCACAATTCACCACACGGAATCATTAACACTGTGCTCAGCATCAACAAAACCAAACAATATGTAAAGCGTTGTGCACCCACGTACTCATAAAGGTATTCTGGAGTTAAATAGTTGCAAAGGCAGAACTGAATGTTATTTAGCATTCTCTTACAGCTTTCACTTCAGTGTGAATTTAAACTTGTTTTATAGACATATTAGCAAACACAGTATAATTTTTCCTGTTAAGATGCTGGGGTCTGGGGTGTTTGCTGTCCTTCAGTGTCTGCAGTGTGCAGGCTCACTAGCTTAGAGTACTGAATCTCTTGTACTGATGCAAGTAACCTCCACGGTAAAAATTACATCAGGGCAGAATATCTACCCTCGGGTTCATACTAACCAGGGGGTGGGAAACAATACTGTCTTGACAAGCCCCAAGGTAAGCACATATTGTTGAAGCATATTTGCTCATGGGGAAAATTAAAAGAAGCCTGCTTCCACCACCTCAGTCTTTAAAACATAGCATTATTACACTGAATATAATTGTTCACACAAATAAATGGAGAGTTTTAGCTAGTGACAAAACACTCCCCAAATTTCCGATCTATTTAACCATTCTGAAAAATAATACGAGCTGGCGGTGGGTGAAAAGCCAAGGGCAGGAGTACCCGCCTC
>NW_008596666.1:1663-5541 GCF_000691845.1 Merops nubicus | reverse complement strand
CGCACAGGCACTGATTTCTCATCGAAACCTTTATTTTCATATCAGTTCGGATGGAAAAATCAACCTGTGGGCAGGGCGTGCTCTAAGTTATGGAGTGAACGCTGTCCTCGTCCACACACCGCCTCCCCTCGTGCCTCTGCGCCCCCCGATTTATCCATGTACATAGGCACACATGCGAGAAAACAACTTACGCAGCATGTTCGGATGCTTTCTGGAAGAGGAGGGTTCTAGCTTAAAATTAGGAAGCTCTCTCAGATGAACGATAAATTTCTCTTTGGTCAGGCTATGGTATTTGATCATATCTTTGTGGTTTTGTCCCCACCACAAAGGGACCCGCAGGCTGAGTGAAGAAACAGGATTTCAGATAGTTGGACCTGACAGGAGGAAACTGTTGCATTTGTAATATTGTAACACTCTAAAGGGGAAAAATGAAACGTCTGTAGCTGAGACAAGGAGCCTGCCTAAGCACCACTACATTTCAATCCCCACTTGGATATAATTTGTCTCCTCTAGTTTACAGTAATATACATGCCAGCCTTGCAGCTGTCCAAAAGGGGGGATTTAATGAGGCCGAATTTATACACTTATATAATTTAGGGGTTTCTCTGTAGCTGTAAAATGACAATTGGTACATGTGTAATACAAAAAAAAGGCTTGAAATCCCATCCAGGGACGAAGTTGGTTATTTCTGAAGGAGCTGTCATTTCCAGGAGGGGGAACACAATGAGAAGGCCAGGAGTGATGGAGCTCTGATCTCCACCAAGGAGAGATAACCACCTGATTAAAATAGGCCTCTTGTTCCCCGGTTACTCGATCATCGTGTGAACTTACCTTATTTACAACTATGGGCAATGAGTGAGTGGCCCAGATTGCAATACACCAATAGCTTTGGGCTGACCCCTCCATTTGTTATCAAGACCATCTCTTGGACAGATTTCTGAACCACTCATAACATTGGAAGCACAGAAACGCTCCTAGGAATGGAGGGGATGTGATATTCAGAGCCACATACAGGAGTGCAGCCAGTACATCTCCCCATCGGGAACCCAGCAAGGAGCCGGGACCAGCTTAGAACCGTCTTGAAATCAGGATACTCACAGTAGTCAGACACGTGTGAGCACCACCAGCAAGCAAAGGGGCACTGCACTGCATGAAATACTGGTTTGTACTCGACATCTGGCATTTGCTCGTTTTCCAGGTGAAGCCAGGCACGGGTGGCTGTTGGAGGACACCCTCCATTCGGGTCACTCCGGAGGCCAGGCGTGGACTGACAATGATGTACATCTCCGCTGAGAGTTACTGCACTTTGCTCCCCACTTTAATATTAAATGGCACAGTGTTTGCTAGATTATTATCCCACTATTGCTTGTGCATTTGTCTCTTATGTCTAGTGTCTGTCATTACACAAAGCATTTTGAAGAGCTAATTTCAAAAGACAGAAAGTCTAAACTTACTATAAAAGTCATTAAATTAGCATGACAAGCATAAAGTTCCTAGGTTATAATTTGGTTATAGATCTGAAATCTTCCCTGCTTTCTCTCTCCACTTGAAGGATGAAGGCTGCAGCAAGACACTGACTCGAAGTTAGGACAACTCCGCTGCAGAGTGCTCGGTGGAGGAACAGGGAAGAGATGCGAGCTCCATCACCACCTTTTTGGCAGTGCAGTGAGTGACAAGAAGGATCCGTGATTTCCAGTCACGTCTCACAGCAGACAGAGAAAGGTGTGATCAGATGGTCTTCTACTACAACAGGTGGGAACAACAACAAAACAAACAAAAATAATGCATCTCAATGCACTCCTCATCGATTAGAATGTTGCTGGCATAGCAGGAAGCGCTCTTGCCTTTTACATCCCACGGAATGCTATGATGGGAAGATGCGTTTCTAAAAGCAGCCATTGGCTGCTTGCACTAAAGCTGCAACGCATCCCATTTAGTTTAATCGCTTCTCCATTTCGGAAGAAAGCTGGGAAGACGAGCTGAAAACCTACTTCTCCCAGCTCCGTGTGTGCATGCACTGGCCTAGGGGACAGCAGGGCCCCCCGGGGGGTGCCTGGACAGCGAGAGCTCAGGACCCTGCCCGGCGGGGCAGCCTCTCCCTGACATGTTGCATTTCGACAACGAGAAAATTAGAGAAGAGACGGGGCATTCAAACGCGGTGCTCGCAGAAGAGGCTGCACTGGTAGTTATTTAGGCTAAAAATCTGCTGTCAACTTATTTTTTTTTTTTTCTTTTTTTCCGCCAGGCTCAGCAAGGTGCGTTTCTGTGGGCTGATTTGTTTGCTTTTAACCAGGCACGCTGCGAATTGTGGAAGCTTTCCATTTACCTTTTCTTCTTTAAGCGTTTTAATTATCATCACTGACCTGTTGGGCATACCTACAGTATCAATGTCCCTTTTACATCGCTGCCTTCCCTTTCTCTGCATGTTTCTGCTATTTAACACTTACTACCTTTGCCATTAGAGTCCTAGAGTGACCCCCATGGGTATCTCTGAAAGAAAGACCCTCTGCATTCCAGCACTGCCTCCTTACCCAAGTAATAGCAAAGGGACCATTCAGACACATGGACCACACTGAAGCATTAATTAGGCTGATGAAATCCATAGAAATGTATGGATTCAGCATAATCGAGTTTCTTCTGCTGACTATAGTTGAGGAATACGTGAGCAGCTGGGAGAATAGAAAGTCCTGTTAGGGTGAAGTCATGCATGTAATTGAGTATATTTAACATAACCATTTTAATGATCGGTGATTAAAAGTGCATCTACTTAAATTGTATACCTCTGCAATTTGTCCATATCAACTTTAGAGCACACACAAAGAAAAGGTCGTCATATAAATTTATAAACAAGATCCCTTCCCGGCTACACAGGACTCGAGCTGGAATGATAACTCGGCAGCGGCGAGGGGGGACAGGCCTTTCGCGAGCAAACAGCTACGCCAGGGCGATATTAATTAATCACCGGTTTGGCCCCTTTCCTCTCCTGCGCACTCACAGCATAAGAAGCGCATAATAAGTGAGTTTTCTTTTCATCCGTAATTATTTATAACAATTAAATCACTGGGGGGAAAAAAATCCTAGGTTCCTTTCACGTATTAAAGGAGTACCTTCTCCCTTGCTTGACGATATTATGTGTCTCTCTCTCTCTCTGTACATATATATTTAAACTAAACGGTTTGGGGTTTGGTTTTGTTTTCCGCAGAAACTTTAGTGGACATGCGGCAAAGAAACGATAACGGCTTAAACTTCTCCCCTCGCTAAACTTCTGCGTGGAGGGGCTAAGGACCAGACAGGCGGGTGGTGTCTGGGGGAGACGGAGCTGATGGGCACGGCCGTGTCTCCTCGCAGGAGAGCCCCGCGGAATGGGAAATTAGCAGTCGAAATCTGCTAGTGGGGACTGGATCCCACAAAGCCCACGCGTTGGGAAGGCTGAGTGTGTCTCTCTCGCCTATTCAATCTGCCCAGGCTGGTTGCAGCGAATAAATAGAGTCATTGTGGAGCCCATACACAAACCGACCCAACTCCCTCCCCCATCCCTTCTCGCCCTCCCCCCGTCCCTTTATGCTTAAACGCACACAAATCTGCAACTGCTTTGGACTAAGAGGAGCCCAAACTTTTCTTCCCTTTACTGTACGACGCCTGTGGGAAAGGTTTATTCACACACACGGGAAGTGTACTTATGGCAGAGACGGGGTTCACGCTGGGTAAGGGAAGACAGGACCCACCCTGCCCTCTCCCCGCCGGGTAGGAGAGCATCCCGCTCCTCGCCGAAGATAACGGTTCAAAGTAGCCAGATGCATTAAACAGACACAAAAAGGGCGGCAGGGGGGTGAGGGGAGGGGGGGGGCAGGTTCACTTAAGGTTCTTGTTGAAACATT
>NW_008596666.1:382-1622 GCF_000691845.1 Merops nubicus | reverse complement strand
GGCAGCCCTGCCGAGCGGCCCGCGGCCGCGCAGCTCCGCGCCCGGGGAACTTGCTCCGTGCGAGAGAATTTGCAGCCTTGAAAGCATATTTTTCTTCCAGCTATGGTGGCACTTAAATGATAATGTAGGCAATGAAACTGGGGAGATTTATATCTTCTGGAAAGTAGGACGAGCCAGATGGTAATAGCGTCATTAACAAACAAACTTAGGATCTGCAAGTGAAGCTTGAAATTGGGAAAGAGATCTGGAGAACAAAAGGAGCTGCTGTTGGGGCGGGGGGTGGGGGGGGAGAAAGAATCCCTCTTCTGCCGGCCAAATCTAAGAGCACATTCTGGAGGGGCTGCTCCTGCCCAGCGCTAGATAATAAACGACGGCTTTTTTCCTCCCCTGTTGTGACTGAGAAAGGACAGAGAAAACTTTTGCAATAGGCAAATGTGGCATTTATTTATGTGTAACCCTTTGTAGTCTCAAGAGTCCCAAATGGGCCTTTAATTCAAATCCCTAGTTTGATACGGAGGGATCGCTTCTCACAAGTTTATTTTAGAGAAACAAAGCGCCGCTTGTGGAAGTTGAAGGGCCAAAAGTTCTGTAATTATTTTTTTTAATTAATAGTAACGAATAAATACTAAAGGTTAAACGTTATTTGCAGAGAGAGGGGAAACATCTGCAGGATTTATTGCGTCTTCTCGTCTGGTCTATTTTTTAAAAAACAAAACAAAACAAAACAAAACAAAAACAAACCCTCTAGCTGTTTGCTATAAGGCATCGACACAGCAGCGGACGGAGGTCGCCGCTGCCCCACCGACCTTGCCGCCCTCCGACCGGGATGCTCCCCTGTATCACCCTTCGGGTTTGCTCTCTCAGCCCACACCGGGGGTTTCTCGGTGGCCATAGGAAAGACCTTGAGCACAGATTTACCCAGCAGAGAGTCCATAAACACCGGAGAGCAACCAGCTCCAGGGCTTCAGGAGGAGGGAAGGGATGTTTGTCTCCTAAATTCTAACCAGGATGTTTCCAAAAGCAATAGAAATGTTTGGAGGTCTTTAGAAGTTCCCTGCATCTCCCTTCCAGAGTAAAGTTGGTGGTTGTTAAATGATTAATGATTTTTAAAATGCCTGTTAACAGCCCGAAGTTGAGAGACATGGACCCACGCTCTAAAGTAAAAATCAACGTGATTTTTTAAAATGCGCTGGAGATCTTTAAAAGCCCTGAGGACTTACCCTTAAGGCATTATTCAAAG
>NW_008596666.1:0-351 GCF_000691845.1 Merops nubicus | reverse complement strand
AAAAAAAAAAAAAAAAAAAAAAAAAAAAAACTGAGACTGGCGGTTCGTCACAGGCAATTGTAAAGGGTTTCAAAGGACCGATCAAACGAGTTGGAGAGTAATCTACATTAAAGTCCGGATGGCAGTGTTACAACATGCACCTGCAGGGTATTTGCTATCCGTGCCCCTTACAGAGCTACAAATCACCATTAAAGAAAGCTGCTTAAGCTTCCTCCTCGCTTCTAGAAAGACTTACTTGGGCTCCTTCACTTTGATATTTATACATCTTGTTATTGATAAGTGTGGGGCTGTTCAGCGCTCCCTTCCCCCTCCCGCACAGTCCCCGGGCACTTTTGCACAACCCCCCCGACC
>NW_008596665.1:0-2584 GCF_000691845.1 Merops nubicus | reverse complement strand
GTGCACTCGATGCCACTGTCTGTGACATCGATGAAGATATTAAACAACACTGGTTCCAGTATGATGATGTTGAGTTTAACCTCACAGTAGGATGCAGGTAGGTTTCCTGCACAGCTGAGTCCTTGTGGTGAGATCACCCTGTGATGAGATTTGCAACAGATTTTATTGCCTCCCTATACCTCTTGTAGACAGATCACCAACAGCCACAGCGGCAGGGCAGCCCTGTTGTGACTTACACGATGTAGTGCCTGCAGACTGCTTGTGAGATAGGAGCACATCATGACTGACAGTCTGCCCAGTCCTGCACTGGAGATTATAGCAAATTGTTTTGGAAACCAAGAATGATTTTTGAGAAAACAAGAACCAAAAGCTGACTACTTCAAACCTTTCACTCTTAGAAAAAAAATTGCATTTGTGGGAAATACGTGTCTCTCATGACTCTCATCCTGACATTATTTTGTGGTTCACGTGCCATACTGTCCGGGTTCTGTGTAAAAAGGGGTTCAGGGCAGGACCCACACAGAACAGAACTATGCACTCGCCTCTCCCCCCCCACCGAGAGCGAGAGAGACACTTTTGAAAAAAAAATGAACTATATTGTTCAACAAGGAACAGAAAACGAGAAAGGGAGGTAAGGAAAATAATATATACAAAGATTAGGGGAATAATACAAAAAAGAAAATATACAAAACCCTCAGAAATGGTTCCAGGGTCCCACGGAGTGAAAGGAGAACTTTCCTCTCCGAGCTCCAAGGCAGGAGTGAAACAAGAAACCACTCCCTGCCTCTTATCAGAGTGTGTGTGGGAAGGGGAGGGAATACAATGGTTTCACCCCCACCCGGGGTCCTCCCAGTTGCTGGAAGGTCACGACCCCATTCCAAGCCTCAAACCACAACACATACTCAAACTTGTTTGCTGTGATGTATCATGGTTTCCAGTGCTGCTATAAAGACGAACCCCTCCGTTTCCTAACAAAAAGGGGCCTTGGCAATTTCTTTTGACCACTGCACTTTTAGACTTTTTCACTTTGATGTAAACCCAAACATTCCTCATGCTGACTCGACAATATTTACACTTGACTCTCCTCACGATGAGACATTTACAGTGGGACAAGGATAATGTTAAAGTGTTTTTTTCCGTAACACTGCTACAGTAGTTTCATCAAATGCCACAGCACCCAACTGCGCTCCTTCAAGTGGTGGGTTCTTACCGAGACCTTCAGTGCACACAGAAACTGTGGATATATTAGACAGACTACAGGGACAGCAGCTCCTTCCTCTCCTCCCACTGTGCACATCCCTCACTGTGCATGCACACACACCTTGCCATTCAGCAGAAGAGAAGCTGCACCTTCCTAACCTCCATTCAGGTCAGGGATATGGCTGCTGCTACATGTACTACCATTTCCAAAGACAAGAAGCTACGCATTTCTACCTCTTTATACAATTTGTTGAAGGCTGCTCATCATGTAAGTAATGAATTGGCTGTGGTCTGCCTAGAAGTTATTTTATATATCCTCCAACATACTTAGAGATCTAGATATACAGTTGAGCGATCTACTCATGTATCTGCAATGCTCTCCAGAGTACTGCAAGTCTTTAAAACGGTGACTTACCAACAGAGATACTTATATTATGAGACACAGCAACACAATCTTAATACTATCACCACATGATAAAACCCTATTCAACACTCAGACTGTGGGCTCAGTGAAGTACTCATCACAGACCTCAACAATTTATCTAAATAGACAAAAGAAAGGAACAGGAAAAGATAAATTTGTCACACAGACACACCCCCTCCCAAGCACATTAATTTTAGGTAGATGAGGATGTATAAGGAAGCATTTCCTCTGGCATCTAAACAGAATTATTCTCAAGTTTCAGTACACTGTTAGCCAGTATAAGCTTGCATGAGAAGAAGGAGCTAAAAGATTATGCACAAAGTAGGATAAAACTAAGTTCCCAGTTACACTTTTAAAGGAAAACCACTTTAAGGGGCAATTATAATGTTATAAAACATCTGGCTTAGTGAATTCCACCAACTATTCATACTGTGTATTTAATGGGTATTACTACTTGATTTCTATATGTTTAGATGGGTGACAAAGGTAATCTTTTACTCATTCACTTCTTTTAATTTTCTAAGTGATAACAGAAAATTTTCTCTACTTGAAACTGATATGCAAGTAAACCAGCTACAACATCTCCAGCATGGTTTAAAACAATCCTGTGGTTCCTGGTCTCTGTTGTTTCAGAGTATACAGAAGCAGAAACGGGAATTCCAATGAGCTGTGCAGGTCAGGCACATTTTTGGTTTTTAATTTTTCCCCAAAATGCTGTTCAACAAATATCTTCAAAGTTGTGTAAGAAATACTGTTTGCTATTCTGATAGGACAACACTTTTATTTCTTCAGAGGAAGGTTAGAAAGAACTGACAGAATATCATTAAAATCCCTAAAAGAGGGATTAGCGTTTGGGAGAGGGACAAGGGCCCCCAAAATTAACATTATTTAACATCATTAACATTGTTATTTAGTTTGATATTTCTAATCATATCATGTGTAACAGACGAGACTGTTTTT
>NW_008596664.1:3364-4140 GCF_000691845.1 Merops nubicus | reverse complement strand
ATGAAGTGTTATCACTGCTAAAGCCAAGCAATTTGCAAAAACGCTGCTGACTTCAGACAAGGCAGTTAATTAGAAGACCGTTAGCTAAAAAGTGAAAATCTTTGAACAGAACAGATATATTTTACCCCAAAACAGGACAACAACTAATACTCCTGTGTGGGTGGATCAGTGGCCCCTTTCACGGGAAAAACTACACCATTTACATCAACTAATAGAAGAACAGCTTCAGGCTGGTCACGTTGTACCAACTACCAGCCCCTGGAACTCTCTGATGTTTGTTATCTGGAAAAAGAACGGGTTGAAAGTAGCAGAAGAAAAGGAACAACTGGTAGCACCATGGTTATATTTAGGATGGAAAAACTCTGATCAGACCATAACACCCCAGCGACTTAACATTGCTGCACCTGTAAATACTTTGAATGATTTGCAAAAGTTATTAGGAACTATCAATTGGGTTCCTCATCTTTTAGGCATCACAACCCAAGAACTGAGGCCTTTATTTCAGTTGTTGAAAGGAGACCCAGATTTGACGTCACCCCGGCATCTCACGCCTGAGGCACGACAGGCTTTAGACAAAATCTCACAAAGCCTCAGTGACAGACAGGCACAACGAATGATTGAACAACAGGGAATCAGATTGTTTGTAATTATAACAGATTTTCAGCCTTTTAGAATTTTGGGTCAGAGGGTTCTACACAAAAAGGATCCATTGGTTGTTTGAATGGATCTTTTACCCCATCAACTTGGAAAAACTATTACTACAGCCATTGAAATGA
>NW_008596664.1:1401-3333 GCF_000691845.1 Merops nubicus | reverse complement strand
AGTTTAATGGCACAAAGCCAGAAATTATATACATGCCCTGGATCCAGGAACAATTAAATTAGCTCAAACAACATTTGTTGTCTTTTCAAATAGCCCTAGCAGACTTTATGGGCAAACTCAGCATTCATTTCCCTGCTCACCCATGTTTTAATAGTTTGCCTCACCTTGCTGTAACCCTCAAACCAATGTTATCTCTGGGACCTATTCCAGGAGCTTTGACTGTTTTTACTGATGGTTCAGGCCGGACAGGCGGATCAGTGATTTTATGGTGAGAAGGTCAGATTTAGAAAAATGACATTGTTATTGTTTCATGGCCACTTCAGACTTTAGAGTTTGCAGCTGTAGTGACATTTCAGAAATTTGAACAAAGTATCAATATTGTCACATACTCTGCTTATGTAGCAGGAATTGTAGCTTGACTAGAGGGATCTTTTTTGAAAGATGTATCAGATCCTGTATTGCTTGCATCTTAATTTGAATTATGATTTTTATTGAATCATCACTCTCAACCATATTATATTATGCACATTCGATCCCATACTAGCCTGCCAGGACCCATAGCTGAAGGCAACTGACAGACTGATTTGCTAGAGTGGGCAGTTGTGCTTCTGCAAACTTTTTTACAGGCCCGATTATCTCATGATTTTTTTCACCAGGGAGCAACTGCCTTACACCGACACTTTTGCATCGCTCAAGAACAGGCTTGACAAATTATACAAACCTGCCCCAACTGTCAACAAACAGTTTTCCCTCCAATGATCAGGATCAATCCATGTGGCCTTGAAGCCTTAGAACTATGGCAAATGGACATCACCCATGTTAAAGACTTTGGATGACTAAAATACATGCATGTTTCTATAGATGCTTTCTTGGGTGTGATGTTTGCATCCACGCACTATCATCGTTACAGGGGCTGGGACGAGTTTATCATTATGTGGGTAGAACCAAAAAATGTGTATTCTATAACCTCTATGTTTTTCTGTCTCCGTTTAGAGGGCAGAACTGTGTTCCCCCTCCCCTATCCCTTAGTTTTCCCAGGTAAAGAGATAAACAAAGGAAGGCAGGGGTAATAAAGGCTTTGCACCAATTTAAAGTTAATAAAATATATTATTTAAAAGGGAACAGAAAGGAAGAAGGGTAGGGATTAACAGGGTAAAGGAATTATAGGGGTAACAAAGTAAGGAGGGGTAAATTTCAAAAATTGAAGCTCCCTGATACTGGATCCTAATGGATTGATGTGGATTGAAGCTGGATGAAAAGTTCTTAGGTGTGGATGAAGGTGGGGGATGAGTCTGGAGAACAGGCCCAAGTCCCAAGGTGGCCACCGCCACAGGAAACAGCAGCAGAAAGAAAACAGCGTCCGTCCAGCTGGAGATCCCAGCAAAGAAAGAGAGAGAGCCTCCCTTCCCCCCTTTTATAGATCTGAGCATGAAGTCTCGAAGACAGGAATGGGGGATTGGGAATAGAACAGGTCTCCGTGTCTTCTCATTCAGGCTTGCCCCTGGGGGTGGAGCTGGGTGTAGGCCAAGCTAGCACATACTCCTCCCTTTAGATTTCAGAGCTCCACCCACCAGGAAAAACAGGGATTTCAAACCATCACACATTGCTAATGGGCTGTTAACAAATCATTGATAGCAGCTGCCCAGGACACACCTCACACCCCAGGCTACAACAGATAAGGAAAGAGATCTGGGGAGGTGTTAACACCTTCACACGCATCAGGAGGAGTCCTCTCTGCTAATGGACAATCATGGACCCAGCTGCACTGACAATGGCCTAGTTCATCAAGGAATCCAAAAATATCCTACCATCCACAGAGTTAAACTACCCATTGTGAAACTCCCAGCCCCTGGGGGGAGGTACTGGGCATTCCCACTGGACCTGGGGAAGCTTTGGGTTTGGGGACTTGGGGAACCTCTCATCGGATGACGA
>NW_008596664.1:349-1126 GCF_000691845.1 Merops nubicus | reverse complement strand
ATCTGAGTGCAGAAATCCCCTGAGCATCATGTTGCTCAGTGTATTCACATGGATTCTGTACCTAACACTGTATATATTTCCACCTATGGGGAACTATTTGCCTATTGTGATGGTCTATTTAGGACAAGGGAAAGGTATCAAAATTGCTTTATTGATATACTGTGTTTATGCTATGATGACATCGGGGCAGTGAGTTTCATTTGGAATGTATATTCAGTTTTGTTTGCTCGTCCTGGTCTGGATCGCTACATCTTGGGTTTCATTATTAATTGCATCCAGCCTGTAGGGGGAACAGGAGAGAGTTGTTTTTTCCCAGCCTTTCACCTCCTTCTTCCCCTTCAGACTCACTACAACAGTTTTTGAAACTTTTTTTCTTGATGCAAAAGACAGCATATTCCTGTTGTTGTTTCTCCTCTGTTTCCTCTGCAGTGTCTATACCATGCTTTGAACCAGAGCAGACCCTCCCAGAGAAGCTTTCTGGAGGCCTGCCCTGAGAGTGGATAATGCTGAGTGGCATGGGAAGTGGGAGGACATGGGCCAGTACTTGGAGAACTTGTCTCCTCCAATGTTCAGGAGTGAATTTCCAGATTGGGAAGTGGGAGGACATGGGCCAGTACTTGGAGAACTTGTCTCCTCCAATGTTCAGGAGTGAATTTCCAGATCAACTGCAGGATCCTGTTAAAATAATAAGATGCGTGAAGGGAAAATGTTCTGACAGCCCCAGAGATGTGCAGCTTATGGCTGGGGCCCGGCGCCCCCCGCCCTCTGGGGAACGGG
>NW_008596664.1:0-206 GCF_000691845.1 Merops nubicus | reverse complement strand
ACACTGGCAAACGTTCACACAACAGCTCTGAGCTATGCCAGGGCTGACACAATGCATGGACAGTGGCTTTTGCCAATCAGTAGCTTGACTTAGGTGGGTGAACAGGTTTGGTAACCTATGGGATTCAGGGGGGCTGTGGCTTGTCTACTAGAAAAGGCTGTCAAACTTTGCAATAAACTGATTTTATGGCAGACCCCCTGGAGTGC
>NW_008596663.1:0-2526 GCF_000691845.1 Merops nubicus | reverse complement strand
ACTCGCCTATCCCCCCCGAGCGACAGAGGGACACTTTGGAAAAAAAAAAATGAAGTATATTGTTCAACAAGGAACAGAAAACGAAAAAGGGAGGTAAGGAAAATAATATATACAAAGATTAGGGGAAAAATACAAAAAGTAAAATATACAAAACCCTCAGAAATGGTTCCAGGGTCCCACGAAGTGAAAGGACAACCTTCCTCTCCGAGCTCCAAGGCAGGCGTGAAGTAAGAAACCACTCCCTGCCTCTTATCAGAGCGTGTGTGGGAAGGGGAGGGAATACAATGGTTTCACGCCCACCCGGGGTCCTCCCAGTTGCTGGAAGGTCACGACCCCTTTCCAAGCCTCAAACCACAACAATGTGGCAGCTCTTTTGGGTGGAGCTTTGCATCACAGTTGCTTTTCCTGTCTCAGAGGATCAGTAAACATTCTACATTCAGAGAGGATGAAGGTAACTTGTACCTTTCTAAATCTGTCACCCTTACAAATGCAAAGCAACATCTCTGCATTCAAAGAAACTTAAATCAACCCCTAAATCTTTCAGAAATCTGATCTATATGTATAAATGCCCACGGAAAATGGTTTTGCCTCCAGAGAGTGTCTAAACCTCCCTGTGTTTGTGCCCTCTCTGGCCATTAGCATGCCTGACCCTTCCTCTCAGAGGAGCTGGCTGGGCAGCCTGGAGCCTCGTAAGGGGAGATTGCATTTTATCTTCTCCACGTGTCCTCTTGATTCAGCTGCTGCAACGTTTCAAAAGGGCAGGCTTAATGAGCTGTAAGGGGGTTGATATTCAGACAAATCCTGAGAATATGTTTTGATTCATTCAAGAGCTTAAGGTATCTGAAAAAATCTTATTATTTTTCTTTCCTCAAATTCAGGATGAATGTTACTTTATTGCTTTTAATAGCATAGTGTATGTAAATGCCTTTCAGTAGTGCACGAAGGTAAATGGTTAACACGGAATAAAATTTTCCACTGACTTAAATTATTATTAGGCTTTAAAATAAAATCTGGTTTTCCTTCCCTCAGAGTAGGTATCAAAATAAACAAGCAAAAACCCAGGCACAAAACAGTCAATTTCCCATTAAAATCAATTTGGGAATTAGCTACTTTCCTGAGGATTACAAGCTCAAAGTGAATTCAATTATGCCAAGTATTTTTCCCATGTTATGTTCAAAATTGCCCTCACCAAATCCTAGCAGGAAAATGAGCTCTTGCCTTCCATTTTCTCTTTCATGTTCCATACTCCGTTATTTTGTGCTTCTTTCTCTGGCATGCTAAGGTGCGTGTTATTTTTCCTCTCAGTGGGCCAAATCCACAGTGAAATGAGGAAAAATACGATCAAGTTTCTCTGTGAAATTCTTTTTTTCTTTCGTTCCCCCTAAGGACTTCTCTTCAAACCCAGGTCTTCAACCTCAACCAGTTCATACCCAAAAGTGCTTTTACTCCTCTTGTACTGTGTGAGTGGATGCAATTGTTTCTGGTTGTGTCCCCAAGCCCTGCTCGCAGGGACAACGTTCTTGGGTTTGGCTAGTGGTTTTTAGTTTGGGAGTGGGGCTTGTGTGGGTTTAGTTTGGTATTTTTTTATCTCGGGTGGTGGGTAGTGTGCCTTCAAGTCTACTACTAATAGTCAAAGCAGAAGATGCATCCTGCAATCTTCCTGTCACCACAGCGACCTTCATTTATTTTCCTCTTATTGCTCAGGTTTTTCCTCACTTCTCTTGTGTGGTGCTGTTGTTTTCCTTTAACCTACTGTCATTTTTTGATGCTGCTTCAGCCAAAACATTTTGATAAGCTGCTTTCATATACTTAAGAATATGTAGATTAAACAGAAAGCTCCAAACTTCTATCTTAATGTATTTATAAGCTTCAAAATTAGTGTAAAAACTATTTAGAAACCTAAAAAAATAGGACCTAGACTATGGAGCTGAGTTATTGAAATCAACTCGCACATGCAATCCAATTGGCAAGCTGCTGGTTTTTGTCTCTGAGCAGTTGTTGCCTTCGAAGGGGTTATTCCTCATGTAAATGCTGACACTTGCTGCTCTCCTCCTGCATGACTATGCATTATTCTGCTTTTGCTCTGTGAGCTCTGCTAGAGAGAGGCTGGGATGTGTGAACATAGAATTTGCATTAAAGGGTCAGATTATGTTATTTCTGATAATGGCTGATGCTTCAGTGGGATTAAATACAGTCAATTATGAGATAGCACAGTGATCTGATTTTTTTTTCTAGATTTTTTTTCAGAAGCTGACTTATGCCCTGAATAATATGAACATTTCCATCCTTGTCACCAGTTTTTATAGACTAAATACATAACTTTCCACCTTGAAAAGATCAAGAGCTGTGCAATTGTTATACTTCAGCAAACTATGCTTCATACTAAGTGGAGTCACATAATACCAGTTTTCTTTTACATTATCATATCTGCTTTCTCTCAGTATCTAGTAAGCCATATTAATTTTTCTCATTTATGTCTTTGTGGAGCATGTGGTTTTCAAGTTGTGAAGGACCGAGCCATGAATG
>NW_008596662.1:0-4064 GCF_000691845.1 Merops nubicus | reverse complement strand
TGGGCACCTACATGCCGTACCTTTACTGTCGGGTTTTCCATCCGGGCAGAGATGTCTTGCCACAAGTCAGCAGCCCAGATAGGTTTCCCTTTGTGCTGCCAGTTGTCCCGTTTCCATGCCGTTAGCCACCCCCACAGGGAATTTGCTGCCATCCACGAGTCAGTGTAGAGGTAAAGTACTGGCCACCTCTCCCGTTCACAGTTCAAGTGACTTCCCAGTTTTTCTTCCTATGTTAAGTCTTGCTTTACTTATTTTAGATATCAAGAATTGTCTTACTGTCCACAAAACCACTGTACTAACCAAGTGCCACAAAGCAGTATCTGGTAGGTCTGCACAGTTAACTATCTCCAGAAACAGTTCAATAACTTGCTAAAGCCTTCAGACAAACAACAGATCATTTCCAGAAATTCGGTCTATTCAAATCTCAAAAAAATACATTAGGACTAAATTTTAAGTATTACCTTACATAGCTAAGGTTCTTTGTGGCTCCAGTTGTTCCATTATTTCAAGTCATTACAGAGATTGAGCTTTAGTCATTAATATAAGCAGCTATATCAAAAGTACTATTTCTAGTTTGGAAGCAGCATTCCTGAACAGGCTGATGCCCATCACCAGATGAAAAATGTTGAATAGTCATTTTTTAAAAGTTAACAATATTCTATGAGAACTTGAAGCCGCCAAAACTGATACCAACCAAGACATTATATCTACTGTAAAACTACGAATTAAGGTTTTAAGTAGTATTTTGAAAGCTTTGGTGTTCCATATCTTCAAATTATCAATAGTATTTATATTAAATAGTTCTTCCTGATCAAATTATAACTTAAGCTATTCTATATCAGCCACTCCTGACATTTTATCTCATCAGCCACCTAGACTCTCAATACTTTCAACAACTATTTTGGAACTTATTTTAAGCCACTGAGATCCAATATCCACATGCTAATGCCATCCATGAACTCTTCACATTGAGGGCATCATCTGTATTATGAATCTTAGCTGAGCCTCAGAATCATTCACTTAGCTACAGTTTCTACACAGCAGTTGAAACTCTTACTAATTTTGGTGAGATCAGAGAACTTGCCATGAAGTCACTGATTATTTAACTACGATCAAACTGCACTTCAAAAAACAAAACTAAGTCAAATTGGGACAGGTTTAAGGAGCTGGAAGCACACAGAAAAATCTGTTTAGTACCCTTGCCCTCAGTTCAAGAGGAGACACATGAAAAATGAATGATCAAGATGATAAATATTCACCAATTAATTCCAAGACCAATACTTCAACATCCATTTTATTCAAGCTTTTCATAGAAAAGCTAGAACAGAGTGCTATTCGATCTTATCTGTTCTAAAAGGTGCAACTTCTGCATCAGAGATGGAAAAAAAATTGAACCTAGTAGACGGTACACAGGCCACTGAACTTTTTGGCTTCTGAACAATGCATTAAAGTTCTGTGATCACTCTGATAATGACTTCAGAAACTATAGTACTTGAACTAGAGACAATCTCGGGGGAAGAAAGCTCCTGTTGACCTATACATTTCCCAACTAGTGATTACACAGTACTATCACAAAGTTATAGGGAGTTTTTCTTTAACCAGAGCAGACTCTGGCAATTGAGAATTACCTTCTTTATTATTTTTCATCTCTTAACAAGTTTATACATAATGTGACCAATAGACTTTACAGTAGACTGTTGACGCAGTGAATCAATTCTTACAGCTGTGCAGAACCACACCCTAACTTTGCAGAAAAATATAGATTAAAAAAATAATTCCATCTGTTGCACTCAAACTCACCCATTTCTTGATGAGATAGCGACCAGTTACTCAATTCTGCCATTAGAAACCAAAAAAATTAAGTCCCAGGACACAGCTCTCAATAAAACACTTTCTGGGAAAGTCCTCAACTTATTCTCTAAAGTTAAGTTAGCAACTACTATAGAGCAAATAAGCCACCTAACACATGAGGAAAGGTTGCACAATACATTTGTGGAAAATGAGCTACACATGCTAAGAAAATACACCACAGCCGGAATGTTTTTCCCAAAAGGCACTGGAACCTGATTTTGGCAGACTGTCTGTTCATGGCTATTTGCTCCGAGTCAAGCAGAATGCACTTGACAATTCATTTTGAATCACTTCTAAGAAGTGAGGAGGTGCTCCCAGAAGAGAGGTGAACACAAAAGTCAAAAGAAAAAAACATGCAAAGCTACTGAAAATGGAGAAAACAGGTAAGCTGGTGAGAGTACCTGCTAAGCCAGGTAAAGGAGAAGTTCCAGGGGAAGAGATATCGAAGTCCTCACACATCAGGAGACCAAGCATTCCTGAAAATTAATTTGCACTGCAACACAACTCAACCCATGCCTTTGGATTACAAAATGAGGCTGTCAGTATCCCAAATAAGTATAGCCAGCCTCCTGTGTGTTTTAAGGCCCCTCTCAAACATTGAACTGTTCCATACAGTAACAGAGATGCACCTTGAGCGACTGTTTCTCTACAGGAAAAAACTCCCAATATTATGCGTAGAGACAGAACCAGTATACAAAATGAGAGAACTGGACTAGACACTGCCAAGGAGAGGTGTGTGGAATATATGGGAGTGTTAAAGGTACATCAGTCCTTCAACTTGGAGTTTCATTAATCACATGAATATAACAATACTTAAATATATGTGAACTAATTCAGACAACTGGACTATTTTTCCCCCAGGCTTGTCAAACACAGCAGCTCCCGAGTCCTGGAGGGTCATCTATGGTTTGAAGTAGAAAGCCACAAACCTCAGCTATATATTGTGAACAAAGAGCTTTGGATAGATGTTTTTGTCCTAAAGGCAAATTGAATTAAGGAAAACCTACCGACAACAGATTTATGTATTTGGGTTTATTTTCCTGAATTTCTTGTTTTAATGGAGTTAAGGTAATATATTCAGTATTATATTAAATAATTCTTGTAGTTAGGGTCTCTTTTCAGGCAGATTGGAACACAAAGAAACTACCTCTCCTATGAGACAATAATACCTTCCTAATATGATCATTAACAAGAATGTTGGCTACATAAAATACACAAAGTTTTACTATTTTAAAACTACAAAGTAAAAAGCTTCTGATTGTTGTTTAATTAAAGTTCTTCCTAACACCATTTGAAATAGTCCACTTCAAGACAGGTCTGAACAGTGACAATGTTCAAGTTTAACAGTACCATTGGACATGTTGCTGAAGCACAATTTGCACATCTAGAGCAATGAGCCTCTGTTTGCAAACTAGGCTCATTAGCTGGAATTAAGATTCCAGTCTTCACACATTTGACTATTAGACATGATTTAGTAGCTCTTCATGAAGAGTAAGTTAAGGACTAAGGTATTCAGGCTGGTCAGTACCTTCAAATTAGGCTATAACAGTGTCACTGCCTAGATTCACAAGAGTACCGCAGAACACACTACTGTGATTTATTCCATCCCTCATAGCATCATATCATATTTATTAAGTCACACTTGTGTGCCATGGATAGCATGCATACCACATTAAAAAAGACACACCTCAAACAGGCACCCAGTGGCTGTTGTCTCTTCTTGATGTATTATTTATCTAGGCATTCTTATTTAAGAAAAGTTGCTCCCCTTCAACTACACTGTAACAAGTCCTTCTTGACAGCTCAGTCTGCTTAACTTCCAAAATTCAAAATACTTGTCCCTACCTCTCAACAATATGAATTTCTTAATGTTTAAATGAAAAATTATCTCCCTTTTTGAGATTACTGTCAAAGCACTGCATAAAAAGCAAAAGTAAATTCAGTTGATTTCTGTTCTTGAGATCCTAAATGCTTTTTGCCATCAGGAGCTTTCCTTATGCTACTAAAGTGCCTTACACAGTTTGTTATTCACTTCTTCAAAGACCTTTTCTCATTGTACATTGGGATGCCTCTTAGTTCTTACCAGCTCCCCCACATCATAATCCTATAGTATCATGTGCTTTTCCAAAGCATATAATAAAACACTTATATGGAGTTTTTAATTTCCTGTTGATAAAACATTTTATAGCCATTTAATAATAGCCTTACATGTT
>NW_008596661.1:4208-7325 GCF_000691845.1 Merops nubicus | reverse complement strand
TTTTTTTATCACCTTTGTTTTTCCATTTCCAGTGTCTACAATCCCAAAGGAGACAAAAATTCTTCAGTTAGAAAGGAAACAGGGTGTACTGTGAAAAAGGTATACCTTAATTGGAGAGATATGGAAGTACTCATACAAGCTGATTTGTGATGTATCCATTGATGACACACTCATCAGTTCTTCTTGAAGAGACTCAACATCCTTTCTGAAAAGTTCTAGCTGTAAATGAATTTTCATAAAAATATTACTTTAAATTTTAAAGTATGTTAAACTACCACACATTTGTCACCAAAATGCAATATATCGACTCACACTCTTAGACTCTCCTGATCTTATTTTTTTACTTCAAGAGCCAGCATTTTATAGGACTTTAGTTTGCTGTCTTCTTTTTATGAACAGAAGACATACATACAAGATGATCCAACATATATCTATTTAATAGTAATACATACGTATTTTAAAAAGTTATGAAAGTTGAAATACCAAATATTTTCAAGTAGTTGGGACACTTTTTACCTGAGTCAAGCAAAGGGCATATTTGTCTATCCTTTTGAACACATGATACAGTGCATAGGTTCTTAAATACAGAAGTATTCACTGAAGATTATTTTCTGTTTTACAGAAACTGGACTTTTGCATGCTCTAAGACTTCCAACTAGCCCTTTTCTCTTTTCTCCTTCGAAAGACAGCTTCCCATCACAATAAGTTCTGAAGAACTGGCCAAGTATGACAAAAACATTTTAAGATCTTAAATAACAAGTCTAAAGTTATATTCAGAAAAGACTCAACTAGTCAAAAAAACAAAATACGTAATTGTAACTGAAAATAATATGTGAGGTCCTTTCAGACAGTAAACTGCAGTACCACTTTGCTACTTAAACATGCAAAAAAGTCAATGCACTAAATATTAAGTAGGTATCAAATCCTAAAGTTATGCCCTGCAATTCCACTAAAAATAAAGGTGCAGAAGAGGGCCTCTTCTAATCTCTGGATTCAGCTCATAATGCTGATCTCAAATCATTCAGCTTTCCACTGGGAAGGGAAAACGAATAAAAGACAAAGACGTGGGTTTTTCCACTACAGAACCATGCACTGAAAATTAACAGAATTCTTCAAACTACCACAATAATCTACAACTCACAGATAAACCTGCTATCAACAGATGTAACAGACTGTCCTCTAGAACATTGCTAGGAATCACCAGTTTAGACAGCATATTCCCACATCAAAAAAGTATAGCGACATTTCTTAACAATTCTGAAGTAACATTACTAGTGTTCACTGAATGTCTGCTTTCAGGAACCCTTCAATTTTCCTTCTGTTTCATAGGTCACAATTAGATTGCTCATTCCTCCCATTTATATTCCTAAAGATGTTTAATTAAGCGTATAAAGTTTAACAAAACTAGATTTATTCAGCCTTTTAAAAAAAAATTACATTACTTAGTTCTGCTTCAAGAGTTTATAATGATAAAAGCCTAAACAGAAAAACATGCTATGAGTTGATATAGTTACCAGAGAGAATCCCATTCTTTAATTTAAAATTTTACTTAAAATTTATACTACCACCAAAAGATAAGAGTTCCTAAGTCAAGAAACAATTAATAGATATGTGAGCCTTTCCAAAACTGTGGTCCCACTCAAGCTCTGAAAAGAATCCGCAGGCTTCAAATTACAACATGAAAGAAAGACAGGACTAAGAAGAATCAACTCTTTCTTCATGCTTGATACCCTAAACTCAAGGTAACCACATTAATGTTACTGTGAACTGGACAGTACATTTGGTTCTCCTTTATCACAGGCCAGAAAACAAGCTATATACAACCCACCAACATCAGGACCTTCTTCTCAAATGCAAAACAAAGAACTCCATATACTTTAGAAACAAAAGTAGGAAACTGAGGGCATATATAATACATCGTCATGCAAGAGTAGAAAATTTACTTAGATGAAAACATTTACTGAACTACAAGCCATAGCAGACAAGTCTTACATCAATTTAACCTGCTGTAAACTTACTAAATTCTAACCAGATTCCTATAGTGCTTAAAATGTTATTTCAGAAATTCAATCTCTTGTTGTTTCATACTTCCTTCTACTTTTGAATTTATGTTTACACTGGAGTAACTTTTTACTCTCTTCTCCTTATTTAGTATAATCCTTGAGCAGAAATATTTTTTTAATCTCTGATGTGTAGATATGGGGAAATAAAAGCAAAGTAAGTTGCCTTTCCAGCATACTTTTCCCATTTCAACCATTTCGTGCCCATCAAAAAGGGCTTTGTTCTACTTTGTTCTATCCAGGCAGACTTGCTATGCAAGTATTTCTAGTTCATTTTTCACAAGCAGCGTTTTTGACAAAAACAGTACACTTTCTGCTAAACAATTCACTATCAGCTTGTTTGTTGACATTCAAATTGCAACACTCTTCAACAAGAACAGCATGCCCAATGTGCATTAGAACTGCATCCCATCTACACAGCTTATCACCTTTTTTTCCTTTGGAAAAATAAAAGAAACTGGCTCCCCTGTTGCTTTATGGTTGTATCTGAAGCTTGCATTATTATTTCTCAAGTAGACTACCTTGCACTTAAATATATTTTATTTAATTTCTACTGTTCCTATGTACAAATTTGTATCATTCTCCATGTACAATAATTGAACTCCTTCCCACTGCCCTCTCCTCTCAACATGTCAACTACATCATCTTCCAATTTTACAATATTGCATAAACATTACCAAAGACACTTTCACTTTCTAATCAACAACTCTCTCTCCATTCCTTTTATGTTCTTGTGCTCTCATGGGAAAATAGGGTTTAGTGATCTACTGCCCAAGATTTTCCTAGACGCTTGTTTGTTTGCTTTTTTTTAAAAAGAGTATTGTTTTCAATCCCTTGGGCACTTCTAAGACCAAAAAGTCTACAACGGCAATGGTTTTACTCTTTTCAGAAGGTTTTGAAGCTTTCTTTGCATAGCATGCAAGATGACAATAAAGGAAGGAGTTTATTGTTTGTCTCAGGCTACAGTAACTCTTAAAATCCTCACAGCTTCTTGTTAGTCTCAGACACAGTGATCAACCAGTGTTATGGACACAGAGGACAAACTGCACAGAGGACA
>NW_008596661.1:0-4177 GCF_000691845.1 Merops nubicus | reverse complement strand
TCCGCAGAGAGGAAAAATTGTTTTTTTTTTTTTTTTTTTTTTTTTTTCCTTCCATAAAACTTGAGTAATTTAAAATCTATTAATCTTTAAACTAACAAACTTAAAAATTAATCTTTAAACAACAAAAGGGTTTTCTACCTCTTGGTCACTTGGCACATCAGTCTGCGTAAAGAATTCAACCACTGCATACAGGAAGCCAAGATCTAATCTGAGATCCATCTCTTGAATCAGGACCTTAAAATACCTACGCATGAAACAGAAAGCAATTGTTAAGGTGTTCTACAAAAATATGTAATAACCTAGGGTATTTAGGCCACTTATGTATTGATCAGTTTTCAGATTTCAGTGGACTTTTTGGCTGTTTTTTTTTTTTTTTTGAGGGATTTGCCATTGCTGGTGATGAGAAGGCTTCCCACACTGGTGTACAACAAACACATTTCCTGTAAACAGAACTGTTTAATCACGTAGCATTTAACACTACATACCACCATGAAAAATATTTTCCTAAATTAAAGACTAAAAGGGTCCTTCAGAAAGACACTTTAAAATCCTAGGATTTTAAGACACTTAAATCCTTTCTTTATTCTGCAATTATATGAATAAAGAGGCCTGACTTTTTATCTCTTCAAATGCTTTGATTTTCCAAGAACGACGTGGTGTAAAATTATCTTGCATTATATTTGCCCCTATAATTTTAATTTTAAAGCTTGATTAAACACTACTAATAGCAAAAGAGATGGAACATGTCAGAATACTTACTTAATATGAGATATTTGTGAATGTCCTGCAGTTCTCATGACAATACTGACATCAGTAAATGGTTTTGGTGCTATGAAGTTGTAAAATAAAAAGAGATCAGCATAGATTTTCTGATGATGTGCATAGCTTTATAGTTTCTAATATGAAAATGTCATATATGTTCAGGATTTTTTCAATCCTGTACAGTAAGATTACATAATGGATATGACTGACAAACAACTAAGTTAGGGAAAAGAGCAGGAGCAGAAAGGAATAGGAGGACAATGATGAAATGGAACATTAAAATCCTATTTCACTGATCTCTGAAAATGTACCATTTTAATTTAAAAGCAGATCAAGGTTGATATTATCGTAGGCTTCTATTATTTCCCTAGTAATGGAACAAGATTTTTCCAATAGCTGATACAAAAATATAAACTAAATTTAAAAAGAACTCTGCAGATTTATGCACTGTAGTGTGAAATTGATTATATTTAGAACAAATACGTGACATCTTTTTAGCTTCTGTACAAAATTACACACAGCATTCTTTGTCTCAATCCAGAATCCCTCCTGAGGTTACTCTGGTCTTCCAAGTGACTTTGCCCTGAACAAGTCAATGGAAGACTGCAGTTCATAACATAATATACTGACATTAAGGTCTACACTCCAAGCAATGTAGAAGCTGGGAGGCTACATTCAAAACAGGCAAAATCTTATTTGCCATCTACTTAACTTATAAATGGTGCCTCACATATCACTTTTGAGATTAGACTGGCACTGGCATACGTTTCTTTTCTGTATTTATTTCAGATAGGTCACTTTGTCATCTGTCACATGCAAGCAAAGAAAAAAAATAAGCAATATGGTTATGCTAATTTGGGGCTGTAAGCAAAAAATCAGATGACTAAAGATGGAAAGTGAATCCTTGCTGCCCCTGAACTTCAAATGCAAGTAATACAGAAATGGTGCACAGATTCACTACCAGCAAGACAAGCAACAATTTGATCTTTTCTTATTTTCAGCAGGCAACTCTTCTTGTAGCATTAATTTTTAGTTGTGGTGTGAATGCAATTGCCAAAAGCCCATTTTAAGCTTTATCCAAATGTAACTTTCATGTTATGCTCTGCCAGGGCACCGAACAAGTGTGTCAAAAAGACGTGCTTAAAAGGTTTAGTATTGACAGATGGAAGAAATTTTGTTTTCTTCTGACTGTTAACTGTTTTAATAGTTTTCTATATAACTTCTTTGCAGATAAAACAGTTTCCCTATCACTAACATCGGTATTTGTGTTACCTGTAGTCAAAAAGCTTAAACAGATGTCATCTGATAAAAGTGACATGGTTAACTTCAGTACAAGCAATTTGTTTTGTCATTTTAGAAGTAAGGATTACGTTAAACTAGAACAACAAACCTGAATCCAAGGTGATGGACTTTGGAGGTTTAATAGGATAGAACACAAAGGGAAATATGGCTCCAGGAATCTGGTTTTGTATCTAATAGGGGTAAGGACAGGACAAGGTGCAGCATGTTAGCTTTTCAATAGTGAAGTATTTTAAAATTAGGAAAAACACAAGAATTATGAACATCACATTTCACCAATTCAAAAGCAGAGAAAAGTGCTGCTATTATAGTTCAAATTATCTGAATTTTCAAAATGAAATAATTCAACCCAAATAGTCTAGAAAAACTTCTCTAAGTTGGAGGTAATAAACTGTTCACTGCATTTTTGCCAAGTATTTTTTTTAAGAACTTGAACATATACAAAACAATAAACTGTACCCAGATTTGTTGGGTATAAACAAAAGTCACAAGAAAAAGCATGGAAGATGAATGGTAAATGTTTTTCCTGAAACCTATTGTTGTCTTTTTGGTTTATTTGTGTGGTTTGTTTGTTTGTTTTTTTCTGTTGTTGTAGTGGTGGTGGTGTTTCATTTTGTTTTTCCCCAGAAGCATCTAGGTAGTGTTTCCAAAGACCAGGAAGCACTGATGTAAATGCTAATGAGTATAGTTAAATTTAAAATATGGCACATACCAACAATTCTATAACCACATCAAGCTCCTGTAGAAGTTGCTTTTTTAAAATAAATTACTGTTTCTTGACAAGACTCACCTGTATCCTGTAAATTTGAATTCTGAAAGACTTCTGATGTGCAGATGAACTGTATTCTACTTTTAAAGCTGGGAGATAATTTCTTCTGATAGGAATCTCATTTGGTTGTTGAATTTTCATGTTCATTCCATTAGGAGTTAAGCATACCTAATGTATTATTAAAGAAAATTTGGTATTCTATGTGTTTCAAAGGACTGCTTTTTATAATACTTTAAAATTTACACTGGTCATTAACATTAAAACAAGAGCTTAGCAGTAAAAATTTTGGAGCTCTTAAGTCGGATGTCCAAATTTTATTTAAAAGAATCAAATTTTGCCATAAATTTAAACAGAAGTAAACCACAAAGTATTCCATTATTTGGAGGATTACTAGTGTTTAATACATGGCTTTCTAGAGGAAAGGAAGAGCAATACAATATAATGGTCTACAACTAAGATAAAAATTGGCTTCTTTACCTACACTATGTTCCTTTACCTACAACACAATTCTAATGAATATCTAGAACATATCTAGAGGCAAAGACAGCAGCATCTGGAGTATAATGTGCTTCTATACTTATGCTCCAGCATAATTTCTGGAATGATCCTTTATATGTATGTGTGCGAGCAACACAATTAAATTATCTGGTAATGGAATTGAAAAATACAAGCTTTTGTGCTCTAACAAACCAACAAACCAATGCAAAGCTAACACCCTTCCCACCTCCCCAGTATAACAAAACAACCAAATGTAAAACTTCTTCACTGTGGCTTCATGTAGATTTTGTCCAATGACCTGCAAAAATGTTACACTTCAATTGGAAATAAGAGGCTAACAACAAAAAGCCAATATGAAGCTTTAAAACATTTACGGATATTTTCTAAAGATTTTTTTTTCTACACAAGAGATAAAGAAAACGTTTCAAAAGAGTTACGTAAATCAGTTATCTCAATTTCCACTGGAATTTTCTTCAAAGACAGAAAAACTGATACATTATCTTTTTTCTTGTGTATACACGTAAACAATAAAATTAGCGAACTATCAGTATTACCAAAACATTTGATTCCAACTCAACAATCTTATTTTCTGAAGGTGTCAGCTCACTGTATTCTTTAAATTCTTGTTCTAATTTATCAGTCTGCTTAACACTCATTGGTCTCCATCTCGACTTCTTCTTGGGTTTTGTCTCCCAAACCACATCAGAACTTTGAAAACAAAACAGAGGACCAAAAAAGAAGGATTAGCTATTTTGAAAGAAGTTTCTCCTAAAGTAGTATGGCTTTTAAATGTTATAATTATGGAATGATTATAACATACTATATATTTTTTATATATGTAATTACATT
>NW_008596660.1:0-6687 GCF_000691845.1 Merops nubicus | reverse complement strand
GGACTTTAAAGCCCTAATGGCTTAATGATCTTGATGATCTGAAAGGTCTCTTCCAACCTAAAGGATTCTATGATTCTATGATTTGGATCTAGATGATCTTTAAGGTCCCTTCCAAACCAAACTGTTCTATGATTGTGCCTACAGTTCTCAAATGGTGTTTTTGTGGTGGTGTTGTGCTTGGATTTGCTTCTAGCTGTGCTATGTGGTACTGTTCAGTCTTCTGTGGTTCTCCAGAGGCCCAGAACTGTGGTGAAGATGGTGTTCTGCTGCGCTGGCCCAGCTGCTTTCAGCACTGAATACTTGATGCGCAAGGTTCAAAGTACAGTCAAGCTGTACAACCACTTCTCTCTAAAGATGAACTGACCTGTTTGACCGAAGCTTCAAGATGTACTTATTTTCAAGATGCCTTTATGGGCTTTCCAGAGACTTTACATACAGAAGTTCTCCAGTCATATGGAAAAAAAAGCTCTCTGAAGCTGTAGCCTGGATAAAACTGGCTGATATGGAAAGTGCTGAAGATTAAAATAATGCTAAAGTGAGTTTGAGTTTTGCAGGATTATGAGGAACAAGGAGTGATCCAGTCACTGGGATACCCCATGAGATATGCAAGTGCATGCGAGTTCCTCTGGCTTTTGTAACTCCCACAAGAAAATCTGCAAATATTAGCAATGTGGTTTTTAATTAATTCATAGGTACTTCAGTGCATGTTAGAAAACTGGGCTAGTTCCTCAAAGAGAGTTAGGAAAACTGAGGGCTATCGGCACCTTCTTTCCAGCAAACAGCATACAGATCTGACACCTCAGGGCAAAGTTCTCCTCATAATGCGTGTCAGAGGCCTGCATGTGACATAACTGAGGGGTTTACAGTGGAAATGCTAAAGTATGTCACTAAAAATCTTTTGGCACTTTCATCTGTTTCCTTCCTCCCTTATCGTGCTTAGTTAGGCTAAGAGCTAACTTTCCATTCATGTGGCAATGGCATAGACCTCTAAACTGTTTGAAAGCTTAACTTCAGAGGTAATGAATAATATGACTGAAATAGATATGGACCAGTATCCCATCTTTGATTTCCATTTTTAATGAGCATTACAATCCCTTTCGACTTTGCTCACATTTTGATAGCTATCCTAGGAGATATGAGGCAATTGTAAAATATGCCAGCAGTGTGACTTTGTTCTTTGCTTTGTACTGTAGCTGCCACTGGAGGTTTGTAGGCCCATTGAAATCCATTATTTAGCTAGAAGTCCTGGGCTTCTGGACTGAAAGAACTCTGTCTGTCATGGGCAGCTGATGGTGTATGAAGGATTTGGACTAACCAGAGAGCTAATAGGTGAGAGAGAGCTTACCTTAATGCTGGGGTGAGAGAAACAGAGGAGCTGAACTAAATTTCTTCTGCAGACAGACAAGGATGTTTTCCATGGCACACTTCCATGCTCCAGGAGGGACTTCTGATAATACTTGGAGCTACTCAGCTAGCTCAGTATCTTTTCGTTTCTAGAAACTTTTGCAATCAAACATATTGGATACAAGGTCCTAATCATGGCATGGCTGTGCCTCGGAACAATGTGAGTCTGTTCAGTTTGCTCCTTCCCAGGCTTCAACCTGCAGCATGGCAACTTGCTGTGTGCATCTGAAGTTGTGTGCCAAGGACAAGGCAGCAGGTCAAAGAATGGAACCAAGGGAAGGGAAGCTTTTCCTAATGCTCTGCTAGGCAAAGGAGAGCTCTCTGCCCAACCCTGACTAAGGAGCTATTGGCTTGAATATGTAGGACACTGCTGGAGAAGTGAAGCTGGGCAAGTATCTTCTGTATGTGGAAGAGAAAGCATAGACTGTAAACTTAAACTGTTAAAGTACTTACAGATGCAAAGTTCTTTAGTGCCAGGTTTCAGTTATGTGAGACTCTCAGAGTGACCTATTCCTCAGAGAATATGGATGTCCTGCAGTTTTGTGAGCAGTGCATATTGTCTTGCACAAAGGAGCCTGAGTTGGGGGCTGCCTCTCAGGGCCAGGATTTCTTCTGACCAAGTAGTCTAGGCAGTGGAAACTTGCCACTAGTGGTTTGGCTTTAACTATTTGTCTGTTTGAAGAAGGCCTAAATTCTGCTTACAAGTATAGCAAGTTATCTTCTGGCCATGTCTGTAGTCTAATGCATGAATTCAAAGCTGAATGACATCAGGATTTTGTGTTAAGAGGCTTTTAGAAAGGGAAATATTTTTTGACGCTGCATTTTGAAAGACTATGCCTTGCAGCCCTCAAGAGAAAAAGAGGAAAGTGGAAGGCTCACATCCTATCCTGGTCTATTTTGCAGGCAACTTTTGTGGTGATGCTTCCCTCTATCCCATAAAATCTTGGGGTTCAGGGGTGACAGAGAACTTCCCATCCAGGGCTGAGGTAGCCATGAAGAGCTTTCTCTTGACTTTACTCAGGAGACATCATCTAGTAAGCCTATTGTGGTTTTGGTGTGAGGATGGAGAAGTAGAGACTAAAGTATAGCTGTTATATTAAAAAACTCCTGTCTGTTCTGAAGAGAAATGGCCACTAAGAGTAAGAAATCTGTGAGTGATCTTGAGTGCTAATGATTAAATGCATACATAGCGATTTAATTACTGTGCTCATTCCCCACTATAAACCTGTAAAAAAGGGACACTAACTCAGCTGTTGCTCTCTAGATGTCTTTTTCCATTTTGGTCTGCAAAACCAGAATGCCTTGTTCCAATGGGCAGTCTGTTATTACTTCTATATTCTCTCTTCTGCTTCTTCACCTAGTAGGGAACACTGCTGTCAGGAGCTGCTGTTACCACTGCTCCACACCAAACCTCACCTCTGCCACGTGCCCAGGGAGCTACACTGTTCATCAGGCTCTATACTAAAGACCAAAGGAAAACTCCCTCACTTTCTTGCTTCCCAGGCCCTGGTACAGCTGATCACGAAGGCAGATAGTTTCCTCTGTGAATAGCACTGCCTTGGTACCATTTCCCAAATTAGTACTTTGATGCCTCAGGCCAAAGAAACTTGAAGCTGGAGAGATGAGTCTGGTTTAACTCTTCTGTTTTCCTGGAAGCAAAGTGTTTTGCATTTCTAGTGACTTGAGCCACATCCAATCTCCTTCCTGCACCCCACCTTTCTCCTGTCTTACCTGGGTTCCTCACACAGGTCTGAATGAGTGCACATATCAGGCAAGTGTGCCAAGCTACAAAAGTAAATTACAGCAATTAAATTTCTCATGTTAAAATTCATCAGACTTATGGCACCATCGGCAGAGCTCTGTCTGCTTTTTCATGTGCACACACATATTTCCAAGATGCACTCTAAGCCCTAGCTGTTAATTGGGCTCATCCCTATTTTGCTGTCTTTACCTTCAATTGCTGATGCCAGAGCTGCTGTGCATGCTTGGAGAAATGCATGGCTACTTGAAGGAAAACAAACAAAACCAAAACAAAAACCCCAAAAAACCCCACCAAAACTTAGCTTATTCAAATATGTTGGATCCAAGATTCTTGATCATGTCTCCACACTTTGTACGAAGACTTGAACTTCAGTCAGATTGACCAGCCTGTCTGAAGCATGTTCCCAGCTGGTCAGCCAGAGGGACCCTCAAGGTAGAAGTTTAAAAGCATCATCAAGTTTCTACACCTTTCATGTTTCAGGCAGGCTCCGTCTCCTCTCTCTCATCACCTGAAGAAATATGTTGTCAGCCCTGGTGTCCTCTCACCCTGGTAGACTAGGATGTGATGGTAGCCAGTTTTATTTATGGAACTCCTAAAAACAATGCAGATTATTCCACAAAAATATGTAATAAAATGTTAAAATGCCCACAACATGATATTCTACATTTTGATCAGCTTTGTGGCAACTATAAATGCAAGGTGAAAGAAATATCTGTGTAAACATGTTAGGAGCAGCTGATGGGTTTTTAAGTTCAGATTTGTCCCATTAGGAAAGATTACTCCAAGTGATCCTGTACTTTGGGTTTTAGTGTCAGGCCTCTACATCACTCTTCAGATTTAGGTAGTTTCCCAAGTCTGTAGCCCTTTTCCTGGTTGAACAGTTCTCAGTGTAGATTGCAAGTAGACCTTGTGCTTTGAAGCCGTGCAAATTTTCAGTTTAATCAGTAGAACTTAGATTTCCACTGTCTCCAATGTTAATAGGTCTGATTTAAGGAAATCCATGCAGAAACAGGTTTTTCTTTGCTCTATGATTGTTTTACCTTTTTCTTTCAAGAGTGCCTAGGCTTTGACCTAATTCCAGTTTGAGCTACTGAAACAACACTTCCCAGTTATCCCCAACATGCTGAACTGCACTCAGGCAACTTGTTCTACTTCATGAAATAAGCTGAAGGCTATGCTTAAGTATTTTGTAGCTGAGGATGCAAGGGATTGCATTAGGGGTCTTTCAAGCATTTACAATGGACAATATTTCTCTTCAAGGCTTCTGGGTAGGCTGAACTACATGTTCATTTTCTACCTTCCTTTTCTGACTCCTTTTATTGAAAGAAGGTAACCAAATTCCCTTCAGCTGTGGGGTGTGGGAGACAGGGAGGAGGGCAACACTGATTAGTGCCTGCACAGCAGGGCCAAGTGGCAGCAGGCTTCCTGAGAGCTGTTGAGGGTAGCTCTTGTCACCCAGGGCTTCTTTGGTAGAAGTGGCCTGAACTCAGCAGTTCTTGACTTCCAGCATCATGGCTGTAACTCAGAAGATAATTCTAACAATCCTTTCAAAACCTTTTTACCTTAACTCTTTGTATCTTGGTACTTGTGTTGCACTGTGTCTGAAATAGTTTGAGCAGAAGCTGCCACGAGTACCATAGCTGCCTTGTGACATACGGACATCAGGATCTTTGGGTGCAGAAACGTTCACTGAAATGGTTTCATGCTATCCTAGCTCATATTGCCTCCCTCCTTTCTCCTCCTACACATGTAGCCAAGAGAACTGGGTATTGAAGTTAACTCTCTGAAGTATGAGAAGCACTCATATAGTGCATGAGAACAATTTGGCCACTGCACTAGGCTTCACCTCTTCAGCCTGGGTAGGGAGTGATATTGAATGGCTACTAGACATCTACCTCTTGAAAGACCTCAGAGAAACCTTGGCAATCTGCTGATCAGCTAGTATCTTTAAGTATCAAATGGCTTGGATTAAAATGTCTGTTCCTAGTAATAAGTATAGTGGCTGTGTTTCAAACTACTTGGTGACTGCAGTATTTTTTTCTTCCCCCCACCAGCAAACTTATTTGTCCAGAATAATCTTTTGGCATGTTGTCCAGCAGCAGCTTTCCGACCCTGCATTTCAAAACTGATGAATCTATGGGACAGAGAGGCTTCAAAATCCATCTTGAAGAGTTGTATCAGCAGCCAACACGAAGTGAGCTGGAAGGCAGCAGCCAATTTAATTAAGGCTCTGGGCCTTTCCTTGCCTCTGCCACAAAGCAATCTTGTTAAAACAGTATTGAAGGTTACAGGCAGGGACATTCGTAGTCTTTATTTGCTGAATGTGCTTACCCCAAAGCTACTGTCTGAGACCACTTAAAGCTATTCTTCTGTGCTCGGATGCATCCAAAACTGCTGGAAGTTAGTTCAGTGCTCACCTCAGGCACTTCATACTAGGTGGTAGTCCTCATATTTCTGCAATTGCTACTGTCATCAAGCCAAATACATAAATGTCCCTGAGGAACAACTGTTTATTTAAACTAGTGTTTGGGTTGGCTTGCTTTTGTTTAAAACAGATGCTTACTGGAAGGAACAAGTGGTCTCAGCCTTTAACTGATCTCTGATTAATTAATAACCACTGTCTGGAACCTGACCCTATAAACAGGAAGCAGAAAGCCAGACAGTTTAATCCATCTGTGCTAACTTTTGCTCAAGAGCTTGGCTACTCTTACCAGAGGCTTGTGCCTTTTCCCAGGGTGCACAGAAGGGTTAGAGGGAGCCTATTATAAAAAGATTAGCTACCATGGCATGATCCAGAGTGCCACTGAAAGAATGGAAATAGGGGATGTGTTGTACCTCAGCCTTCAAAATTCTCAGTAGGTTTCTCTGAACCAGGTCTACCAATGACAATCTTCTAATGGAGTTATTTCCTGTTTAACCTGTATTCCCCCCTAGACTCATCTTCTGTATTACCAGTTTCTGAGGAAGGTAAATACTGTTCACTTCTAGTTTTGTTTCTTTCCTTTCTCATGCTAACACCTCTTGTGGTCACTGAAAGCTGTTGGTGGTGGGATACAGGTTATTTATGCACTGTTTAATCTGCTGTTACTGGAGACAGTTTGGAACATTTTAGCAAACTAACTCTAGAAAATGAAAATTTACTGTAATGGAAACACTTCATAAATATCAATATGACTAAAAAAAAAGGTTCAAAAATGTTTCTCACCTGCAGAATGTGACTTCTTGCAAAATCTGTGCAGAGCTGCTTACCCAGGACAAGTTGAAAGCCTGTACACATCTAGGACATCAAGATTCAAGCCCTTTCTCAGCTGGTATTAGTTGAGGTCTTCAGTTTTTGGTATAGCATGTATGGACAATGTCTGCTCCTTTGAAGGGAAAATTAGAGCAAAGTGATCCAAATTCTCTCCAATACAGAGGCTTCAGTCCCACTGGTGGGCTCTTGTGGAACCTCTAGCAGACACAGCTATCCAGAACAAGTCTGGTGGTTGTTTGGTGTCCTTCCCCCTTCAAATCTAGTTTAA
>NW_008596659.1:0-17998 GCF_000691845.1 Merops nubicus | reverse complement strand
ATTTTCATCCCTTGGTTCGTGACACAGAGTCATAATAAAGCCACAGAATTTTTTTTTCAGAGGAAAGATAGTTTTCTACTATGTCTGGCATGTCACTGGTAATGACTGGAGTAAAATGTCAATGCACTGAACTCTCCTGGGATGCCAAATATTAACCTCTGGAAATATGAGGTATTAATTTTCTTTGATTTTATACACATATATAATAAACTCTGTATCTGTTATTGAGAATGAATATGAATGAATCACTAGTGTAAAGGGATTGTCTTTTTAAAGCAATTTATATTGTCTTCTCACATCATGTCTCTTTGGAAAGAACTTGTGGACCAGTTCTCATCCTCTCACGGCTTCTCCTGAAATTTAGTGTCTGGCTTTCAGCAATGTATCTCTTTTCCAGGCACTGAATGTGTTTGAGTTTTAAATGTTTTTGAAATTCCACTGATGAGAACTGATATCTCAGAGGCAGTCTGTATGTCATTCCTGTACTGCAGTGAGGTTTTTTTCACATTGGTGGAAACAAGATGCAAAGAATCTATTTTTATTTTCATCATCTTCTCAGAACAGCTGCATGTGTTGAATGCTATCGCATTAGACATGGAGAGAACTAGAATATGAATAGATAATACTTTCTAGTGCTGCATTTCCCAAGAAGCTGTGAGAGAAGTTAACTGGGAATGGAAAAATCTAGAATTCAGAGATTGGGTGCTGGCAACCAATATTTTTATAAGAATTCCTGGTGTTATAATTGTGTTTGTGCTTTCCTCAACTGTGATCCACAGATGCAGGGGATTATACCCCTGTTATCAAACTATATACAATTTGTTGCTCAAATGAATGACGTTCATATGTACTGGGAGCCCTCTGTTTCCACCACTTGTGTTTGGATGTAATGGCAAACTTATGCCCTCTAATGCCAGAAAATATTTAGAAAACTGAGAAGATAAAATGTTTCTCCAATAAAACGTGGTGGTGTTTGATAAAGAGTGCCTCACTATGCATAAACCTGCTGAGGTAATGCTTTCCAGCTTCATTGCTGTGTTCTCACTGACAGAATTCATGCTACCATTTCACTTTCAGCATGAACAGAAGAGAGTTCTACTGTGCTCAAGAGTCCATGTTATTATATCACTAGAAAACTTGCAAATCTTTGCTTTTGCTCCTGCAGTACTCACATAGCTACTCATGAATGCTCAGAAAGTCCGGTCTATTGAGAAAGCTTGTTTCTACAAGTAGAGGTTTTGAGGATTGTATTGCTGAATTGCCCAGTGACTTACCTGTGAGCTTAAGCTCACTGCTCCCATCTACTCAGGTGTCTGGAGGTGATCTGCTTGGTATGTTTGATAACAACACCTTTTGGATGAATTCTGCCAGCTGTAGTTCAGTTAAAAACCCTGCTTTGCTTCTTATGCTTCAAACCTCCACGAGTTCTAGTTTATTGTCTACTGACATGTAACAGCTGAAACAAATGGGAACAGACTTTGCAAAATAATTTCCAAAGCCACTTTGTTTTTCACATTACACAGTGTAAGAAAAATACAGATCTAAGCAAATATAGGAAATGTCAAATGATTTTCTGACCATTATTGAGTGCTCTTTAGGATTTAGTCAGAATTCATTATGGAGTCCAACATACCACAGCACACAGGTCCTAGGACTGGAGCAGCTTTGTAGGTTGCTGAATCCAGTTTTCTGCTAATGGAGACAAGTTTAAAATCACTCCAAGACTATCCTGAAATACACAGAGAGGATGTTCTGGAACATGACTCCTCTCAGCTGTAAAAGCCCTAAAATGAGGAGCACTTTACACATTCATTTTTGTATCCAATGTGCTCGCTAGCGGAAATAGTTTTCCTCACCTAATATTTGCATTAACTTTAGTGTAGAAATAGACAGGTAATAGATATCGTTCAAGCTGCATTATGCTGTAAGTTCTGCTATAAAGGGCTTTGTGAATACATCAGTCTTCTTTATCATCCTGCTGACCATGTATTTTTGTCATCTCCAAAGATCTGGAAAAACGATTTTCTTGCAGATTTCAGCCATCATGTTATTTTGTTCAGGTATGGTCTATTGCTGACAGCACTTAGCCTTCTTTTTTCATACCCTCCCTGACCCTAAACACAAGAAGTGGCTAAAGATGCATCAGTAACAATCACAAAGTGGCAAATACACAAAACAACTACAATACAAAATACAACACCTTCTGAATTTTACCAACAGCTTATCAGAATTTTCTCAAGGAATATGATCTTTTGCTTCCTTTCCTGTTGTGATGGGTTTTTCCTATACGTTTTCTATTGTCTGGTTACTCCAGAAGACCAATGCACACAGAAATTCCCCGATACTGTTTCTTAAATTTTTAGCCTGAAACCAGTGAAGGATTTAAATATACACAGAAACTATATGATAGTGGAAAGTGTAATTTTCAAATGCAAGGAGGGTGACAGCCAATTGCTCTAGATTCTCACTGTTGGGGAAAAGAGGTGTAGTAGAAATTATTGAAAGTAAGTTAAATTCTGCTTATTAAATAAAGCTACTGGGAAATAAGGAAACTTCCCTTTTTCAAGAACCCTTTGCATTCCCTTAAAAAAAGACTTACTTGCTCAATAAAAACTGAAGTATTTGTCTAAGTATTGTAGAAAATAAAACTAATTGCTATTGATTGTGACCCTATTCATCCATGCCATACTCACTTTCTTCTTGTTTTCAGAATTTGGGCCAAAGCAACAATTCAAATTACAAGTATTAGATTCATATTATTCTTTTTCCCTTTATTTCATTATGCAAGAAGCTTCACTTGGCAGTGCTTTTACATTTCCTATACAATGTATTAGTATGATGGGGTGAGATAATAGTTTGGTTTACTTTGTGAATCCTCTCTGAGAATATATTTCTTTTTCTCTGTAGTGACTAGATGCCTCAACTAAAATAAAACATCTCTCCTACTAGAGATATATATACTGAGAAGGCAGGCCTAATGAAAGGACAGATCTAAATGGACAAAAGCTAGGAAAAATGGAACCTGATTATTTCCTACTTTACAGATGGTTCTGCTGCTCAGTGGAATAGCGAGCCAGATTTTCAAGCATTTAGCAACCTAAAGATGCAGATGGTGCCTTTGTGTTTTCAAAAGCACCTGTCTATGTGTTAATACAGCTGTGTGTTAACTGGCTTTAAAAATCTGGGTTGGAATTGGTTGTCCAGCTTATACAGGAAATCTGCAGTAAAACTAGGAATCAAGCTCTAAATCAGGTATTTTAACAATGATCTTCTCTCTTCTCTTTTTATATACTGCATAAAAGCACATGAAATAACTCTACAGCTGACACAGCCTATGAATGGAGTTTCTGCAATTAAAGCTCACATTCACACAGGCTGGAATGCTGGAACACTTTCTCAGATCTTTCCTCCTACAATCCTGAACCTGTTTCCCAAAGTTCCCTGCAGACTGCACTCTTTTCCCTGCCTTGATTGATCCTTTTTAAGCTTGTCTTCCTCTCCTACCCCAAAAATGGAAAGTGGAAGTACATTTGTATGAATTCTGGAGGGATGGTTTTGGTATGGCTTTTTTGTTTGTTTAGGTTTGGGGTTTTTTTTACAGTTTTGATTTTCCTTTTTTTTTTTTTTTTTTTTGTTTTATTTTTTTTTGTTTTTTTTTTTTTTTTTACATTTAGAAATTAAACATGGCACAGTGCTTATGGATTACTTCAAAGACAGAGAAACACTACCTTGGAAAAGGGTTGACAAAACTCAGTTTCACATGCATTTTATTTTTTCCTGACTCCTCTCCAAGTTTTGAGCACACACCTTCACGTAATCTCTTCTTTCTCACCAGAGTATCAGTACAAGTAAGGTCATTCTATTGCATCTACCTGCTTTTTTCTCATTTTGTCTTGTGGAAGAGAGATTAGGTAAGTGCTCCAAGGAGCAGATCAGCCTCTTCAGTGTCCAGTAACTCAGGCTTGATTACTGGCATTGAAAATTGCAAATGGTATGTATATACGGAAGCTCCAAGCAGTACAATTACTATAATTGTAATATTCCAGGACAAATGCGTAGACAGCCAGTCTGAGGCATAGTATTGTGTGTGTTAGAAGAATGAGGCAGAATTTTAAAGGCAGAAGTATAACATATATCCTCACTAGTTTATCTCAAACTTCTAAATGCAGATGAACAATTATAGAAGTACTCCCCTGAGGACAAAGGGCCCTCCCACTGAAGCACCATACCGTGTCCAGACTCCAATTTCAGCTGTGTCAGGAGGTTATGTTTAAAACCCACTTAACAGTAAACTTGAGGTCTAGGTATGTTTTCCTCTTAATTAACCTACATAATCTGTTTTTTTACATAATTCATCCCTTCATTTGCACTTTAATTAGAGAGTGTGCAAAATGTCATCTTTAATTGGCTCAGGAAGACTTGGTACAAAAAAGCCCTGGACTAAATGTAGCTGTGGGCAGTGCACAAAACAGCTGGCTTGCAGTTCAGATTAGGACTTCAGTACATGTAAGGGGTTTTCCTTACGTGTTTTTTCCTTACAAGTTTTCTGTGACTAATGCATCAACACTAATTTGCTGAGAAGGAAAACTGGAGGACTTTACAGATCACCTGTTCCTGCTTTTGAATGACATGTAGCACATGTCCTCTTGCAAGTATGCATTCCAGGGGCAGTCCTCTTACCCTGATGGACTGAAATCCTGTTCTCCTCCTGGTTTCTGAACCTGTTCTTTCTCAGCCTGTTCTGATAATCTTACAGAATCTGTTAGAAAAGGTGAAAAAACTTGGACTGGGCTCTCTAAAATATTTTAATGAAATTGTCACTTCTCAGCTGGCTGAAAGATGGTGTTCCGGAGTCTTCATAGTGGCTCTGGGCTACATTGATCCATTCAACCTTGCCACTTGTCATCCCCTCTAGAAAGTATGTGGCCCCAGTAAGACATTACCCTTGCCCTTCACCAGAGATAACAACAAGAGTTACCAATTTCACTGCCAGTGTTTGGGCATAATAGTAAGCAACATGCAGACATGAAATACTGCTGTGAGCTGGGAGGAAGTAGTCAGGCTGCCAGCATTCCGGGTTTGTGAGTCTGGGACACATCTACTGGCCACCAAGCCGCAGATGGACTCCACCTTGTGAAGTACAATTTTTTTAATACAAGTCTTCAGAGAAGAGTTTAGTTCCAAGTACCCCATATTGTCACTTACTAAGGTTAAAAAACTTATTTTTTTGTAAACATGGAACACTATCTGGTTTTCTGTTCATTTTGATTTTTATTTCCTCTTCTCAGTTCAGTCTCTTATCTTCACATCTCTTTATTCTTCACACAGGTGGTTGGGTTTATTTTGGTTGGTTGGTTAGTTGTTTTTAAAGTAGACAACATCTCAAAGAATTTTTATAGGTTTTAGGACATGTTGAAGTATTTTCAGTTCCAGGTGTGGTAAGCGTATGGGTCTTGGCTAGTGGGTGTAAAGTCTTTGAAAGTAGGAATAGAAAATATGTAATAGATTTGTTTCCGCTAGATATTTTTCATATGTCTGAAACTAAACATTCTGTGTGTAGCTGAAAAATAAAGAATCAGACAGCTCTTCTGTAGTTAAAATATTTCATTGAAGGTTTCCAGACTTAACATCCAACATGATGCTCTTACAGTTTTGGTTTACAATATGTTTTTTCTTTAGTGCATATTACTATGTGATGTTGGGAAATGAGCAACGAAAATAGGACACTGACATTATTTAAACAACATTTAATTTTCTACTTTATGAAAGTATAGAAAATATTTTAAGTTTCACTTGTGTTTTTTTGTTGTTGTTGCTTTTTGATTAATTTCAAAGGGACAAATTTCAACCACCTCATTTGCCTTATATCTTATTTTAGAATCAATTCCCCAGTGTGAATTAAAAGGGCTGAAACTGAGTTTGCTTGTTACACATTCATGCCCAATACATTCTTACCAAATTCCCTATTATGTTCATATATTGTAGCTGATATTTTTGACACTTTTATTGATGTTTTTGATGTTAAAATATTAGACTTGTATATAAGGTTTCCTTAATAAATATCAGATCTAAGAAAATAAGAATTTCAAGGTAGGTTTTCAAGTAATTTGGTGACAGGCACAGGAGTGAAAGGAATAGATTAAGAGTTAACCAACAACATAGCAAATTACATTGGGTCAAAGAGAATGCTTTAAAGATTTAAATAACTTGTACTAACATAGGCAAGCATGTCTGAGAGCTGACCTGGTAGAGGTGGTACCTATGTAACTGCTAGCAGCTAACCCACACAGATAAGACACTATCTAGATTTAACACACAAACTGTGGCAGAACATGTTAGATAGCCTCATTTTTGACAAAGATCCCAAATGACAAACCTTAAGCATGTGAAATCTCATAGGGAGGATATGTCACTTGCAGAAATGATTAAAGAACTGGGATTATTGTTCTAGTTTTCACAGGTGTCTGGAAGGTTGGGGTGTGTCTGCAATTGCTGCTTCACCAGAGTACATTAGGATGGAAAAATCCCACAAAACCAATCCAAAATGTCAACAAGAAAAAAAAATCCATTTCCATAAAGTTTAAAAGACAGCTACTGAAGTTGCCAGGCATGCATTCTCTGATGAAAACATGTGCATTTAGAGGGATACTTTTAGTCCATGGAGGAATACCCAAGCATATTTTGCACATAATTTAATTTACTTAAAAAAAAAAAAGAAATTAAAAATATGAAGGGGTGTAAATACAGGAGCAAGAACTATTCTTCCAGCAAAAAGCGAAGACCAGAGAAGACACTTGGGCTGTGTGCTGAGTGACTGATACAGCTCTTACTGTCAGAAGCTGGCACTTCCAGTAGACAGATTAGAATAAAGCTGCTGTTATTGTATTTTTAATACTGTAATGGATGCCACTAAAATAGATAATGGTTAATCTTATTAAATTAGTCTTTTATTTGAACTAAAATAAATATTTACTTTTTAATGAACTGCTGTATTTTGTGCCTGTCAGAAGCTAGAGTTTCAGGGTATACTAAAGAACATACTTAGAAAAAGGTTCTTTAGTAGAAACATTCTTGCTCTTCCAAAGCTCTATAGGTCAGTAGGCTGCCAAAATCTAGGCATGAAGTTGAGCGAGAATACAGTATTCATTTCAACATCAGACAGGAGAATTAATAATACTTGAATAGGATTTTCTTTAAGCTATGCTCTTTCACTCCCTATATTTAGACAATGCCAGCCGAGGACTGGCAGACAGTTCTGTGCTGTATGGAAAAAGTATTAAGCCCTCCAGTCACAATCCCATCCTTGCTAATCCATACAAACAGATCTGAAATATGTTCTATGTAACCTGGACCCTTTGCCCTTTTGCTATCACTGATATCATTATTCAGCTGGAAATGCTAAGTTATTGAGACAGACTCTGATCTTTGTTGTGTCAATTTAAACCCAGTGCTGTGCCAATGAAGTAGATAGCTTAAAGAAAGGAATTATTATGGTCTTAAATTTGGCCAGTAACTTTTTTTTTTTTTTTCACGTGTAGATAGTCAAGAAATTAAATTTAACAATACAGAGTAGAATTTAAATAAAGAATTTTAATTTACAGAGAAGTGGGTATTAGAGACCAAATGGTTTATATGTCCTAGGTTTTAGGGGGATGGTGTTTTCACTGCCATAAATCCATAGGCTGTGCTAAATGGGACCAATGCCTGAATATGTTGTTGTGGTCAAAGTCTAGTCATTGGCAAAAAATAAATGTATCTTACATGTAAAGCCAAGAAATTATTGATAATGTAGTTGAAATCTTAACACTATAGTGAAAAATTCTTATTATTATTCTAGATTTAATTATTACAGGAAAAGAAAATACAAGAAATCTTTATTAAAGGGAGGAAAATATTGGAATGACAATACAGTCTGAACTGGTGTAATTACACTTCTGAGTATCTACTATGAGATATGCATTTCTTTACCTGACTGTGGGAGAGTTGTTTGTAGCCCTGAGGCCCTCACTATCATTTCATGTCCTTTCCTTTATCATCTCATGTCTATACTCTTCTACATTGAGTCTTTTGTCCCCACTTTCAAGATCCCTGGTATCACACCAGGCCAGTGCTCATCTACAGTACATCACTAAGCTGGGGACATAAATATTTCATTATGTGTAGAATAAATACTTGTTACTATGTTCTATAGAGAAAATATAGTCATACTCTGCAAAGATAATGAAAAGTAAACGAAGTTAGGCATAGCCATCTAGAAAAAAACTGCTTTTACAGCCAAACAAGCTAAAACAAAACTCCAGACAAGGAGGTACAAGATCAGATCTCAGTCATGAGGCAGTGTAAAGGTAGCACAAAGGCAGTGGCCTCTTACAAGAAATACAATCCTTCGTGCACTGGACTACAGGTCTATAATGTCAAAGGAAAGTGCAAAAGTTCTGTAGCTTTAACAGGGCCAACAGCATTAGCAGTACTTTGCTGTTCTCTATTTTTTTCTGAGTGAGAAACCACTTAACAATATGTTATTTCTCACACTCTTTTGAACAAACTGCCCCAGTCCATGTGCTATACCATTTCATGTGCATGTGCAATTCACAGTAGATATTTTAATACTATCTGTTTCCCCCTAACATATTACTGAAAATAATGCAATACATTTGTTCAGTGATGTCCAGGGAAGTTCAAAGGTGTTGAAAGCCCAACATTAAAATTTCCAAAGGCCATCTTCACTAGAAAGGTTTCCACTTGAAATCCACTTGGTAACCAGCTTTTCTTTGAGGTCTAAAACAAAACCATGTTTCTATTATCTGATTTTCAGCTGCCAGAGCATCTTTGGAGCTCCCTTCGACTGATGATGACAAAGTAGTTTTTGGACAGATATTTCTTCTCCTTCAGGAGCCATCTGCTATTTTGGGTTAGATCCTCACTTCTGATCTTGCTTACTTCAGCTGCCACAAATCTTAAACCACATAATTGTCCACTGTTTGTTTTTCCTCTTTTGGTGTATGTGTGAAACATGAGAACCTGTACTGTGTAAACAAACAAAACAAAATTCTACTTTTCTTGGGTTTTCTTTTGACAGGTTTCTTAGAATTGCTCTGATAAGAGTAGTAACAAATAACATCAATAAGAACTTTAAAAATATATTAAAATATACATGCCTTAATACATATTTGTTGCTTTAATCCCTTGAAGTTGGGTGAATACAGACTTCTTTACCTTTAAAGTGCTTAAAACTTTAAGTAATTTTTAAAGATTTTTCCTAAACTTTCTAGCTCTTATATTGTTCCTTTACTCAAAATGCCACTGCTCTACTTAAGCATTTAACAAAATCAGTGCATAGGTAGCTACACATCTATTTTCTGTAGTTATTTGTTCTTCCTATTGACTGTTCAGGCCAAGGGACTTATGATAAACTTGTTTGATAAGTAAGAGAACTTCTCTGTGATAAAATTCTGTTCAGTTTTTCATGGTTTTGTACATTCCTATATAAGATAATATTTAGATTCACAGATGGAGAAATCTGCATTTCTTATTTATACGTTAGAGACTCTAGTGCAATGGGTTTTAAATGTAACTGTGACTACGGTGTTAGATTTCAGACCATGTGAAGTCACAGTTAAGAGGCTATTGTGCTGAGAAAACAGCTTGAAACATTTCATAAAAATCCAGTGCATGAAAGAAAGAAATTAACAACTATGCTTCCAATCTATTGAGAATAAAAGACAACTATTAAGTGTTTTTACACAGTTAATATTTTAGTTGTACAGATAATGGGTAATCAGCAAATACAAGAATGACTTCACACGGGCTTTTTCCTCACCTTTCTTTTTTCTTTGGGAAAAGCTGAATATGTATTACTGCAGGGTGTAGCTGTACTCTTGCAGCACACAACTGACTTTCATAGATCCTTCAAACTTTTTGTTTACTCTGTTTTGAAAGAATTGTTCTATTAATCCTTTAGGTTCTTAGATTGGTGTTCAATTGCAAGTTTTTTCCACTCCGTATTAATTAAGCTCAGTAGGATGGAAGAGAGATTCTTCTGATGCACTGAGCACTTTAAAGATACTGCAGATCCTGAGATCATTTAAATCATTTGAATTTGTCAGGGTCAAAGGAGGGTGACTATCATCAAAGTACAGGGATAAGCAACAATGGGAAATAAGAAAGCTAGCTGAAACACCTGCTTGCCGTAGACTAGTGTAACGCACATTCAGCAAATAGTAAGTTTAAATTGAAAACATAAGAACAGAAGTGTGGAAATCCCTTCCATGTGTTCTCTGCTGCTCATCCAGCACATAGCAGCTGGAAAATATTCTGAACAAAAACCTTCCCAAATGCCCACCAGCTTCAGCCCTCTAGCTATTTTCCTACTCTGAATTTGACTTATCATTTTAGAAAAATACACATTTTCTCCCACTATTTTCTGCTTATCTCTCCCTTACTATGATACCGCAAAGTGAGTTCATCTAAAAATGTCCCATGTGTTTTGACCTCATACATTTAGCTGTCTCCAAGTAACAGTTCAGCACATTTTGGGGCCTTTCACAGCTCTTTGTTTTTCCCAGAATGATAAAGAGTATTTATGAACTTTTCATATCCCCTGAAATTCCAGCCCTCCGATATGCTTAACAGATGCTCTACTGGTTTTTGTTACCCCACATAATTGCTTCAGACAGCTTGAAGTCCACACAAGCTCAAGGGAATATTTATCACTTGTAGACCCCACAGACTAATGGGAAACTGTGAGACAGAAGTTGCATACATCTTTATAATAGAAATACCTTTAAATTCAGGAAAGACTAAATTAGTATTAAAGTAGTAATTAAATCCATAGTTCTCCTGATCTAATGGAAAACTGATCATTGGTGTCTTTTTTAATGTAAATAGGTGAGGGAATTGCAGGAACACTTCAAATCATTTATATTTTTCTCTGAAATGAACTAGATACTGTGGAAGTTTCTGAAGGATTTGCTTAAGTCTAAAACCTTTGTCCTTTTGGGATTAAAATGAGCAGTCCTAAAATTCTGCAAGATGCCATTCTTATACTGTTTTAATCTCTTCTTAGGATCAGCTCTAAATATGATAATATAAGCCCAAATTTCATGTAGAACTTACATGCAGGCTTAAAGTTTTTTAAGAAGGCTATTAAATCACTCAGATATTCAAACATTGTATTATTAAAGCATGCATATCCTGTGTGAGAGCCCTGAATTAACCTCTGACAATTTTGTGGAAGTAAAAAGCATCAGTTTTCTTTTGTGCATATTCCTCACACACACCTTAACCACTTAAAAGTCTTTTTATGTTCATCTATTTCAGTTTCAGACTTCTGTAGCAAATAGGATTTCTCTAACTTCTCTGAGGAATGGATTAGCCTCTCTTAGGCATATTTTCCTTATGTTAAGACTAAGCTCAGCTATTTCTTTCTTTTTTAATTTTTTTTTTTTTTTTTTTTGCTATAGAAAACACAATTAACCTGTGAATGCAGATTTTTTTTCTTAAGTGAAATCATATTTACTGTGTGCTAAAACTGTAAGTGTTACAGCACTGGGAAACATTATGCTGCAACAACTTTTAAAAATTTTCTTTAATTTCTGGTTCTTTATATTTTTCTTTCTGCATTGTTTTTGAACAATGCTTTTCACCACCAATGTTGACAAGAAAATATTCAGCAACTCCATGGGAAGGATAAAGAAGAAAAAAAATCTCAAAACAACCACTTTCTTTCTGCTGTCAGTTATGAGTTATCGATTTCCAAGAAAATAATTAAATGATGATAGAAATATGTGCAAACAGAAAAAGCTCCCCCTTTCCTCAGCCACAAAATTTATTCCATAGTGTTTCTCCAGTACACAATCTCAACATTTACTGCCTTAAAGAAAACCACATGAAGAAAACCACATGCTTCTTCAAAGAAAGTGAAAGTTTTAGCATAGCACAGTCAAATTAAAACATCTGGACAACTACACTTTTTCATAGCAAAGCATGAACCTTTTAACAGAGAGACTTCTTTATACTCAATACCCTGGGGCACTCTGATCCTGTGCTGAAGTCCCTGGTCTCATCTGCTGTAATTGCATATGTCAAGTCTTCTTTTAGCTTATTATGTATATTACTTGCATTGCTAGAAGGAATTTTTGCTATAGGAGCTGAGACTACATATATTTCCCTGGTTTCATATCTTTAACTTGAGTAATGAACTCTTTCAGCAACTTTGTAGATTTTTTTTTTTTTTTTTTTTTTTTGACAGCACATCTGGACATAGGCAGAGTCCTCTGCAAAATTAGGCTGAATTTAAGCTAGGTAAAATTTTAATTTTATGTTATAAAAATTCCAGTCTTTGCTGTGCTCAGAAGGGTTTCAGATCTTCATTCATGGACTGAGTATCGCAATGCTGAAAGTGACTAGTATTTAGCATCTGCAAATGTTTTTTCAGCTTAAGTAGCCATCTTCTTTTGTATTTATTGCATGTCTCTCAAAAGCCATATCATGCCAGAAATTTTGTGTATTCATAATGAATACAATAAAAACATATTTCTCCCATGCATGAATGCATTCATTCATGCTGACAGAAAGAATTCACTGATAAAAGAAAGAGAAGTGAAATGATTACTGTGAACAGAAGGATGCTGAATCAGCTTCTTTTTGCTTCTATGCTCTGTCATACATTACACTTCAAGCATCCTGAGGGAGAGAACTCCTGCTAAATGAAAGGCGCTGCTGATCTCTGTGTATCCAAACCTGCACTCACACTATTTAGGTTCTTTCAAACTGTTATTCAAGTGTGTAAGTGAGCAAAGTTTAAAAATCAAAAATAACTGTCCACTTTATAGGCTTCATAGATAACCTATGAGGTGGGAAAAGATCTCCAAAGACGTCCTGTTCTAAAAAAACTATTTTTTCTCAGCACAGTGGAAATTTTTTTTTTTTTAAAGCTAAGGGAATCATACAATGTCTAATGCTTACATGCATGCAAAATTAGCTAGATGTTAAGGCTCAAGAGAAAACTAACATCCTTGCCTGACCTGTTTGATGATGAAGCTCTTACCAAAAATTTTCTCTCAGTACATAAAGTTGTGCTTTTGCAAAAGCTATCTGCTGTCTTTGAAAAGCTGAGCATCTGGGTTCCCATCTTTTGCTACTTACCACCCACAAAGCTACATGTTCCTCCATTTAGGTCCCCTGAGCAGGGCCCAATCTGCTATGTTTGCTTGCACATGCTTAATATATACAGATAGCTACAGACTTTACATAAGCCACATCAGTCTTGGTCATATTTAATTAGAAATGATGCCAGCAGGACAGTGCTGCTGCTTTTCTTCTGTTTTAATTGGATTTTAATTAGGCTAATTATCTAACTTCAAAATAGCCAAAAGACTAGAGCAGCTCATGAGGATCCTTATTATTATTATGGATGGTTTTAGTACAGCATTTTTTATTTTCCTGTAGTTATAATTTTTTTTTTCTCTATTGGTAGTTTTTACCTGTTAACAAGTCTGTTTTTCAGTTAACGTACTGTTTTATCTTTTATGTCTCTCTTGTGCTAAAATTGATTAGTCTTGTTTTCACCAAATACTTTAAGTGACAAATCCATAGTTGAAATGTAGACTAATTCTTCCAAGTCCATGCTGCAGCAGCTTGGGTTCTGAGAAGTTTTTAGGACATCCACAAGTGGGTTGTACTAGTCTGGCTGCAGTTGGCAACAGAAGATTTGGAAAAGTATTTCCTTTCAGGTAGAGAACAAGACAAAATGGGAACAACCTGAGACACGTCTTACTTACCCTGTGACAAGATTGGTAATTATGCCACTTTCCCAAGATGCTCTCTAAAGCCTCAGTGCATTTGTACTACCTTCTTGGACCACAGAATAGTTAGAGTGGGGATATATGCCATTGTTTGTGTCAAAACTATGCAACTAGTTGCAAAGAATAGTTCAAAATTCATTATACCACTCTTAATAGTGACACTTGACTTTAAACCAGCTATGAGAGATTTTCCTTGGAAAAGAGAGTCTTAATTTTGTTTCAAGACAAAATATTTTTTTCCACTGATCATAACAATTGGGCTTCTATCTGTGACAGATACCCCTACTCCTGACCCCTGGTAATGTGCTTAGTGTAACCAACACTGTTGTATAAGGCAAATGGCCATCCTCTGTGACTGAGATGATCACATACCAGCCCGTTTTCCTCTGCTCATCAGGCCCTGAACACCAGGCAGATTTCTTCTTTCCTTCCCTATTGGCCTCAAGGTTCCTGGGCCCCAGGCTGACTTCTATCCTTACCAGCTTTGAATGTCCCAGGCATCTGGACAACCAGGTGGTGGTGATGACCCCTCCACAGAACAGGGAAATGTCACAGCACACACAGCACTGTCTATAAAATTTATCAGTTACAAGTCCTAACCTGAGACTTGGACCAGAACTACTGCTGTATGGCAAACCTCATGATCCCCTGTTGGTCATAGACATCCGCTTCCCCCAAGGATAGAATGAATGACTCGTAGTCCTTTAGATGTTTTTGAGTTGAGTTTATAATTGTTTTATTGATATTGGTAAGCAAAGTATTAAGAATTGATCCAAGCTGCAGAGGGTTCAAGTGTTTAGGTACCATAAGCTAAGGTGTGCTATAAATCCCATTCTATGTTACTTAACAAACTGTGCTACACTGGTTCTGCTTATAAAAATCCTGTGCTGCTCTGATCATAAAATTCTGTGCAATTCTAATCATAAAATTCTGTTAAAAAATAAAACTTTAATGGTAGCTACAGCTTGGTGTCATCACCATTCTGCATAGACTCCCCAAAAGATTCTGTATGACCCTGTAGTGCCAGGTGACAGTGAGTCTTATCTATTGACTATGTGCCAAGTACCTCATCTGTCTTCTGCGTGGTTCTTAGAAGGAACTTAAGCTTCTGAAATGCTTTAAGCATTAGAAAGATACTTTTGAAAATGCTACTGTTGTTCCCAAATTCTCTATTTGAGAATGGATAAGAAGTTCCATTGGTGATTATTATGTGTGGTACTCTGAAAGGCAATATTTCAAAAATAAAAAAAAGCCAAACCCCAGTAATTTTAACATGTATAACTGGATGCTTTTCTTCATCATTAAATAGAAATCTTTTCTTTCCTCCTACCTTTTGAGTAGATTCCAGAACCTGTCTCTGTGTTGCCTTGGGGTTTTTTTTGCTTTTTTTTTGCTATAAAAGACTTTCTGGATTGTATATTCTTGAGTTCCATGTCAATCACCTCTTGTATTTCAGTTCTAAATGTAAATGTTAATAAGCTAATAACACTGTTCAAAAGACTTTCTATTGAAGATAAATGCTCATTAGTAGGTGTGCTACCTTTTGTGCTTTATTAGTAGGTTTTGGAACTTAATCCAGGCAATTCTAGTTGCTATTTTCAAATATAATTCTAGCTGTTGATTAATACATATTTAATTAGTATTTTTTACTGCAATGTTATTACCAGTTAAGACACTAATTAAGAATTTAGCACCTAAACATCCTTTACATCATACAATTGTTAAAATTTCCATCTATATTAAGTATCATTTTAGATGACAGTCACAATATGTTCTGAAACATATCATCCTTAGTCTTAGGGAATTTGTGACATTTGGTGTGAATGTTATTGCTGTATCTATTCTACTTCAGGTTTGGGTATGGCTAGTTAGATAATGGGACACAAGTTTGGTCATTGTTCTCACAGATATCTAGCCATATTAGCTGCAAGACTTCCTTCTGTTAGTCTTCTAGTTTGTGTCAAGGTAAGACAAGCTTATGATGCCATATAGAATCATAGAATCCTTTAGGTTGGAAGGAACCTTCAAGATCATCAAGTCCAACCATTGAGCCATTTGGACTCTAAAGTCCTCTGCTAAAATAGATCAGAATATGTCCAGTATGCAGGTGTAACTTCCCAAGTAAAAGTGCAGCAAGTAGCTGGACAAGTAATTCCTCCAGATGCAGTTATTTTTTGTCACAAAGATGAGTTTTCCTATCATCTGTCTTACATAAACATTATAGAGATTTAGTTTATAGTCTTTCACTGAGTTTTTTTCTTGGGAGGTGAACAAAAATTAATAAACTTTTCTAAGATATGTCAAAGTAGCTCCCCAAAGAAGGGTAATAATTGACAGAAAACTCCTTTGCACAAGTAAGCTCTTTGTTTTGCAGACCCTATGAAGAAATTGAGGTTTGTTGTAAAGAATTTGAGCCAGGTCTTAGTTATGTTCAGGATGTGTGAAAATATGAATGTGAGTGAGCACATCTGTCATCAAAAGGTATTGTGAAATGCCGTGTATTTCCTGAAAACCGACTTATGTGGGGTAAGAAACAGCATATAATGGATGCAGGAAGCAGTGGAAGCAGAAAGGGGGTCACATACAGGCAACATGGGAGATCTCCTGAATACTTCTGTTTTTTTTCAGCACTGGAGGAGAGGGATATTAGCTTCCATTAATTCTATTTCTTTGACCTTGTTCTATTACAAGGTTTCTGGTTTACCAGGAGATTTACCTAAACTTTCTGTTCTTCTGAAACACTGCCATCCACACTGTTTTGATGTTATCTGCCATTCTTCTAGTTACAGCTACAGTGCAGCATTGCAAAATCCGTATGCTGTTCTTAGATGTGAAACAATGGCTCAAACAATTAATGACTTCAGCCTGCTTGGTGGGAACACAAAATCTTCTTTCTGGTTCAGCCATTAATCCCAACTCTTCTAAGTCAACTATTGGCATACTTACCAGTCATTTAAATAAAACAGCATCATACTTTTTGCCAAACCTTTGTCTTAGTCTTCACTGCTCTATGAGGAAACTTAGTGATGTAACAGTGATAAACTATCTCCACAAGATGATCATGCATATGATCAATCAGATTCAGTATGCTCATATCACACCATAGACATGGCTCATTAGCATGCTTCTCTCAATACCTAGTGAAGGAGTTACCAGGTCCTCTGATGTAATGTATCATTATTATTATTACTTTTTAATTTATTAGTAATGTCTACTTACTCTTGTGTAGAAGAAATATTTCTAAATGACACTATTCTACACTTGGTAATATTTTATCTTTGTTGCTATTTCATTTAAGCACCTAAGTATTCCCCCTTTATACCCTTTCCTTTCAAAATAAAAAGGAAAGATAAAGCACTGCAGTGGCAGAAGCCTTGAGGGTTGGATATGTCTGCAGATGCTGTACACACACTCAGGAAAGTGTATATAACCCTGACTGTACATAAGATGCATGCAGTTACACAATGGGCAGTGAACAGGATTTTGGTTCTGGCTGAACAACCTGCAGCCTTAGAGAGGCTGTGGTGCACTAGGGTTTAGGAGTTGGACAGAAGCAGATTTTTTTTTTTTTTTCATCAGTTTTTGTTTCTTCTAGTCTGTTTCTGCCAAGGCTTACAAAACTAGTCACAAAATGTTATGAGTGAAGTTATGCTGAAGCAATTATTCCCCATAAATGCTGAGGTGCCCCTTTTTTCCCCAGAAGCTACTTCCACAGACTTCATGTAAACCATGGTCAGAGTGGCTGTTCTCTTCTTAAGTTGTTACTGCACTACCCCCTCTGTCAAAGTGCAAAAATTCCCTAGTTTGTGATTTCCCTCTTCATATCATCTTCACATTAAAATGAAAATACTCAGATCATATATATGTCTGTGAACTCATGAGAGAAGTACTACATTGCTGAGATGTGTTTGCTATTAAATCAGTTACACTTCCACCCTTTTCCACACAGATAGTATTTGAAGCCTTTTGCCTTCTAGCCATCAATCACAAAGCTTGAATCAGAACTACCTATGACAGATTTACTTATTTATTTTTGTCTCTCTTATGTGGTCAAGATTATACAATGCATAACACATTACAGTAATGTGTTAGCCCAAGGTCAAGTTGGGAGAAATATTTTCAGAAAAGAGAGAAAGCAGCTTCAGGTTGTGCTACTATTTGACACCAGCTGTAACAGACGAGACTGTTTCTTA
>NW_008596658.1:0-6889 GCF_000691845.1 Merops nubicus | reverse complement strand
GGCGGGCTCTGCTCACCACAACAAAGAATTATAGAATGCACGTTACAGGACCATATAGCTCGAGAGGAAAGGAAATGGCTAACAGATGGAAAGACTTGTTTTCTATTAATAACAAAAACTTATTCACCAATATAATGAACTGTTTCAGCATTGGTTAATTCCTGTATCTGTGTGGTAAGGTGTTGGTATTTCACTACTTTTTCGTCTGCAGCATCGGCTAGAGATGGTGGTTTACTTTCATATCTCATTGTAACGTGAACTACCAGAGCCTGTGTATCTTTAACAACTATCAAGTCAGGTTTAAAAAGCTCATTATTTTGATCTCTTATTAATGGCTCTTAGAAGACAATCCAATCCTTCTTCTTAGCCGCACTAGATAGTATTTCACATAATTGGTTATGTCTTTTAAGCCTTGCAGCTTGTACCGCTGGACAATATCCAATTATATGTGCACAGGACTCAATTTCAGACCGACAATGCCGACATTGCTGTACCACAGTATCTTTTCTGCCTCTAGATAAAAATTCTCTTGTTGGATAAACATTGGCCCTAAGTTGTAAAGCCGTGAGAAGCTTTCATTGGGGAACTCCTCTATAAAGTTTTAACCAGCTGTTGCTTATATTGTCATCCATAAAATCTATAATCCCACAACCCTGAGAGGGTAAATTAGTCCATTTATCGAACTCCTGTTTATGCCAATTACAAGGTCTTGGAAAAGTAATTTTTGGAGCCTTTTTTTCCCACTCAGAAAGATCTTCATTTAAATCAATAGATGTTATAACTTTACTCATGGGATCCCAAATTGAAGGGAATTTATCTTTATTCCCTCCTGCTGCAATCCACAGTTTCGCATAATCTTTATCTATGCCCTCTTCTTTCATAACAGATTGAAATAGCCTATCGGAGGATTGTGCTAGACCATGAAGCCTCCGTGCTTGTATGCTAGGTATTAATGATGTTAACCGAGTAATACCTAGACCTCCATCTGTAGTACCACTATAGAGTATAGGGTCGCAAGTGGTGGATGGCAAATGAAGCCAACTTTTAACTGCCATTTTTATCAATGGATCCAGTGACTCAAGGTATGTAGCCTTAACGTCGGAATGGTCTGCCAAGTATATAACTAGTGGAATGGTATATGTTTTTAAAGTTTCAGTTTTCCGAAAGGGTTTTAATGGGACCCTCTCAATACAGTTTAGCCAATCTTTCATTTTAAAAGACAAATCTGGTTTTGATATCCCCACCCAAGGGTCAAACTGTAGACCTAAATATCTCTCAGAATGACCCGAGTCTATCATATGAAGTGGGATACCACTGATCGGTACAGGCTTTTGCTCACACAGCTGTGCTAATTAACTGTTTCTTAGTCTACTCCCTGCAATATCAGAAGAGTTAACAGGTTAGAGCTGACTTGATTAATATGACCTGAAACAGATAAAAACTCACATGAACTGCTCTGTTGATAGAGCTTTTGGGGAAGTATCCTCCAGAGGAAAGGAACAGTAAGAAGTAATAGTGTTGTAATGTCATATATCACTGCAGCTGGATATGGAAGAAAACTTCTGGCTACAAAGTCTGTGTACAAACAAAATTGAAGCTCTTTGAATCTAGTCTCTGATGTGGTTGACATTGTTTGACAATAAAAACACTGATATGAATGGTATTTGGCCATCTTTAGTAAGCAGATCAAGAAATAAGCAAACAACACCAGCACTTGCTGATCCCATAAGTGATCTTTCCCAGTAACTGCTCAAGTGTTTTAACAGGGCAGTGTTAAAAATCTGCATGAAACAGGCCATGGCCTGCTAGATCACAAGTAACTGTCAGTTACCAAGGTTATAAAATTAACATTTCCAAAAGCAGAAATTTAGTTTTCAGACAGGCCATGGATACTGAAAATCAGCCACAAGAGATTCAATGGTTTTCCCACAAGAATCTCCTGCTGCATAATGTATGAAAAGAAGCTACTTGCTTAGAAGACAGTATTCTGGTTTTATTATGTTTTCTAACTGCTGTTACAGATTTTTTATTAGAAACCTTGTAGGGAAGAAAAACTAAGTTCTGTTATTTTCAAACATAATTGTCTGCATCTTTCAAGCCATGATACCCTTTCCAAATGCTGCTTGCAAGGGTCTCAGTCAGAATAAAGGAAATGAAGTGAAAACTTGAGTCATCTCTTTACTCAGGGTATTGCATCTCAGCCTCAGAGAACTTCACTGAAGGTAGTCTAATTGAGTCTATATCATATATAACTACCTGTTTGATATCTGCAGCTGTATTAGGAGGTTGTCAAACTGTTCATTACTAAGCTTTTCTAGGACAGGATATCCTAGAAAGATTTACACAGAAAGCTTCAGTAAACTAGCTGTCCTAGTTCATCTAGGATAGGGTTAATTTTCACCAGAAGTTGGGAGGGCTACAGCTGAAACAGAAAACCAAACTAGCTGATAGATTATTCAATACCATGTTGCTGTCAAGCCTGAAACAATAACACTTTAAGTTTTGGTGAGCCCTTAAGAGGTCAGGTAGTTGGACTAGATGATCATTGTATGTCCCTTTCAACTGAAAATTTTCTATTCTATTCTGTAGTTAAAAAGAGACTTGAGTGTTTTTTTTCCAGTAATAATATGTTTTCTCCAAGTTACAGGCAGTCAGTTTAATAAAACATTGTGGACTTTTTTTTTTTTTTGACCGCTAGTGTTCTTCAGCCATTCTGTGCATCTTACCAGCATATTTAGCATGTCTATACTTTCTCTGTAAAGACTCCAGAGTGTCTTCAGTTTATAAACCTCTTATTTCATTCTGGCTTTTAACTAAGGGTCTCTGGCTGTGGATAGCATTTCATGCTTTGGATGGCAGTCCACTGTTTCTGTAGATCTTGTGCGGTTTTGTCATATGCAAAAACCACCTTGGATTTAAACAGGTACTTTATTAAATATTTTCATGGTGAGTCTCACATTAGTAGTGTACAAATATAAATTCACCAATGAAAAGTAGTGAACATCGGGTAAGGTTTATTTAACACATGCAAGCAAACCTTGTTTTGTTTGATTTAGACTATATGGATGTCTAATTCCTCAAGAGTTACATTAAGTGAATAATTGTCCTTCTTTATTTAATGTTCCAGACAAAAGATTTTTAAGATGCTGCTCACCAGAATAAAATCCAAGTTGAATCAGAGGCTGAATTCACAAAAGATGAAATTTATTAGAAAAAAAAAAAAAACAAACAAACAAAACAATTCAGAAGGATACATCCTGGCAGCATCTCATACCTCTGCCTATGGGGAGTTATGTCAGTGGCTAATTAGACATGGAAACAATTGACACAAATGAGCCAATTAGAGGTGCCTTTCTGAGTGTTTGTATGTGTTCCCAGCTCCTCAGATTGCTCTGCTGTGCCTTGAAGCATCTGGAGGAATGAAACCAGTGCTCCAACCTGTGCTTCCACTTCAGCTCTGGAGAGGGAGAGCTACAGCAGCAAGCATGGGAGCTATGAGAGTAAACATGATTAGGTGGCAATAACTTGATGTGTAACACTAAATTACGACACAGCAACAGGGCTCCTAATGGGTAGTAAGAATGTACAAGAGGCTGGAACATAGATTAAGGTCCTTCTCTCAGTGTGACATGCCGTAGATAAGCAGAGACAGGTGAGGACTTGGTTTTGAAGACCAAGGTGAGAGGTGAGGATAGAAGCAGAAGGTAGGAGGAAGGGTAGGAAAATGGAGGAAGTTAGTCCATAGGCCCTTCTCTTTCTCCCTGTGTGTGAATCTCCATTAAGCCAAGAGTTATTACTTTTCAGTATCAAAGTGGAATAACTGTCCAAGAGTTTCCCTTGTTCTACTTTTTCCCTTCCTTCCCCGTATATTGACCCTGGAGAAAGTTCATGCTCCATGCTCTTACAGAAACTTCAGAATTACTTTTAATCACATTTGTTTCAATGGCTTTTATGCACGGTAAGAATTATCGTAATGCAGCATACCCTAAAAACACAATCTTCTGGTCTTGGTCTTGCCTTCCTTATAGAGAGGATCCTTTCATTCCACTTAAATTACCACCAAACTCTGCTTATAATGCTTCAAGCAGAGCAACATTTAATCTATAACTTTTTTATTTGATTTGTTTTGTCTCTCCAGTGTGCAAAGTTTGGTACTTCTCCTAAGGACTATTATCCAAGACTATTTTCATTGGAGTTAAGATTTCTGCTATGTAAGGAGGAGCCTTTCACCATAATTTTACATTTGCTTTGGTTTTATTTCTTAGTTTCAACATAAATCTTAACTGTACAGAGACAGGTAGCCTAAAATATGCTAGTCAATAAACTGAGAAAATTCACGGTTATTGAGCATGTATAACTCTGGATATTTATATACAATTGTCCCAGATAAATCAAAAGATCACAAAACTAAAACCATTAAATCTTCACATTTTTCACAACAAGGCTGCAACTGTTGCATTGTTGAGGAGGAACCAAACTGAATTCAGGACCTGCCTGGATACATTTCCTTGCTTTGACAAAGATGTCACATTTTTGTCATCTAAATATAGTTCTGTGTTACATATATTCTCCAGGAACAATTTTAAGCATCTAATAAACATTAAACTACTTCAGCACTGACTTTATTTGTGGCTATATATTCTCTATGGTACTTTCAGGATAAATTAAAATATGCCATCTTTTGAAAAGCAAGTTTGGTGAAACATGTAATCTTCTCCTTGATCTACAGTAGGTGAAATGTGTGTAAAGCCAGCAACAAGAGAGCTTGCTTAGCCTACTACTTCACTGATTTTTTTGTTGTTATTCTTGTTATTGCTGAGCTTGTAGCCACAGTGGGCTCCTAAGACTTCAAGTTGCTGCAAACTACTGTGTTATGTTTCCAGTAAAAATAAATGAATTTGGTTTCTTCCAGAGAGAGCAGCATTTCAAATCTAGCTTTATCATCCATTCTGCTGGTATTTTTATCTGACCGGGGATGACATACCTGTACAGGCTTTTCTTTTTATCCCTTATATTTCAAAGCTTTTTTTCTGCCTCAGACTTGACACTGGCAATCCTTTTGTGCTTTCTTTAGTGCCTCAGAGGCTTAATGGTCCAGCATAGTAGCTGAACCTTTAGAAATTTCTTATGTACCTCTGCAGAGACTGCTTCAGTAAGGGGCACAGAGCTGTCAACGTGAAAAGTGGTAGGCCCCTGTGGTTAAACACTGCTTAGTGCTTTCATTTCTGAAAGTGACAGCAGAATGGGTAAATGGGTTTCTTCAAAAAAACACACTGCTGTCTTACAGATGTACATGGTCATCCTGGGGTCATGTAATAAGGCAAAGCTGTGCTAGGAAGTTGGCCAATTCCCCTTACTTTACTATGGCTGATTCATTTGATTAATGACTTGATAGTTAAAGATTTGGAAAACAATCAATTATTTGCAAGCTATTCATGTTGAGTACTTAAACTTCTTAAATGAGCTTGTAATTTAAATGCAATTAAACAGTTACTAAATGCCAGATATCAATTAATGATTGACGGAGCATTCACTAATTGAGTAGAAAACTTGGGGCTACCTTGATGACCACATGAACTGGAAATTCACTGAGAACAAAATGTGTGGGGATTTTGAAGCATTTTAAAAGCAATTTTCTGTACAGACTTGCTGTGAACTAAGTACTCATTTTTCCAAATGGATTTAGGATCTGCACCTCTAAATATTGCCATGAACAGGCTGCTGACTGTAATGGGACTATTCATAAAGATGTGGACTTGCAAGAGTAAAGGCATTGCAAGTTATGGATGTTCATCTTCTTGAAAAGGAATGATGTTTTTACTTTACGTGACTACATCTTTTCTTCATTCTGTGTCCTGTGGCCCTAGAAAATTTCTCACCTCAGAGAAGATAGCTTGCATTTTTGATTCCTTACATGATATTAAGTTTAGATGTTTCTTTGGTTATTTTGGAGAAGCCTATTTTGTGTAAGCCTAGCTGTTGATTATTTCACATCCTTATTCATGTATAACAATTTCATAAATGTTTTATTAGGGGTATTGTATAATTTTTTACCTCACAATCTTAAAACACATCCTCATTACAAATTTGCATTGTACATAATGGATTCAAGGGTGTATTTTGGTGATAGTATTAAAAAAAGCCTCTTTCTCAATACTGAATTTTTACTGTTTCTTGTCAGCCTGCTGACACAAAGGAATTAACACATAAAACAGTTTTCTAAGAAACTTAACAGTGGATTTTCACATCACAGGTTGTGTTAGATGAGGACAGTCTGCAGCCTAGAAAGAAGTAGCATTTCAATGGTTATTCCACTGTAGTTCCAATGAATCTTAAATAATCTAGGCTTATCTTTAATTTTCTCCCAACAAAAGAAAAGAAGGTGCTGTAGGGAGGTGGCAGGAATAGAGGTGTTGGGTTTTTGTTGATTTTTATTTTTTTTTTTTTATTCTGAGATGTGCCATGTGAATTTTTCCATCTCAGTACTGACTGGAGATTTGTACCATGTAGCCACTCTACTAGAACAGTGAAATGAAGCAGTATTGTTGCCCTGATACTTGTTAGCAAGTTGCTGACACAAGTTTGTGATATCTATGATAGCTTCTCTGTGTGGAGGGTTTGCAGTGTCAGGGCTTCGGTGATAATGAGGACAACTTTGTCATCTTTGTTTTTGGCATATAATTTTGAATGAGAACAGCCGCTTCCGTCCCTTGTGTTGCTTTAAACAGTCAGCAGGCAGTTAATGAGCGAATGACACAACACTGAGCAATTATAATTCTTACAGTGTTATCAAAAGAAGCTGGAGTACTCTTATTTCTGCTGGTGGGTACATCAAACAGAAACCTCAGCTCCTGTACAAAATCTGAAGTAATGGATCTCTGCTTAGAAA